>NC_057797.1:549959804-550236581 GCF_018294505.1 Triticum aestivum | reverse complement strand
GGAAGTCGCCATTACTTCAACTATTGATAATCTAGATTGAGTGAGTGACCTTATCTTGCTCATGAGTTGACAAATTTCCGTACTATCTTCCTCCTCGAGGCTCCGAGGGCGCCAGCTGTCGCGTTTCTTCAAGGGAGCCCTTGTGAATTCGGGAAGCCCCCTCCTGACTGGGTCCAGAAGTGCAACGTCCTTAATATAGAACCATTCGGAGGCCCACTTTTCAGATGCCTTCTTCAGTGTGCCGGACAGATATCCGATCTCGGCGATGCACCATATTTCGGCTCCGCCCACTTCAAATATTGACACCCCGTGGTTGCACAGAACAAGACAAAATAGCTTTCTCCATAGATTGAAGTGGGCCTCGCAACCCAGGAACAGCTCACAAAGAGCGACGTAACCCGCGATATGCATGATGGAGGTAGGAGTAAAGTTGTGCAGTTGGAGGCCGTAATACTCTAGAAGCCCTCGGAGGAACAAATGAATCAGAAATCCGACACCTCTTAGCAGATAAGAGATGAAGCATACTCATTCCCCCTTGGAGGGGTTGGGGAAATTTTTAGCCTAACCTCCGCCATTAAAAGAGGTCAATCCAGCTCGTACAGGGACTAGATCTGCAGGGGGAAGGAATCCCAGTGTTTGCAGCTTCATCAGCTGACTGTGGGATACGGAGCACCTCTCCTGTCACAGCCCTAGAGTACCTGAGTGAATAGTTGCATCTGCACTCATGCATCATGTTTAAAATTTCTGAAAGTTGAATTGAGGTTTGTTGAAACCCTCAAAAACCAGTTCAAAAATAATCAACATTAAAATGTCTTCAGAGAAATCAAAGAAAATGTTCCTCTTAGTCTCTGAAAATATTGGCAAGAAGTAAAATTCAAACCAATGTTTTTGGTATCTTAGAAACATTTATCTTGGGCCTTTGAATTAATTCAATAACTATTTGCATTGGATATATATCCTTTATATAATTAATATATGTCCAATAATTCTGGAACTTTTTATGTGGTTTGGGATATTTTAGTTCTAGTCACATAATTATTTTCAGGATTTTATAAAATGGTTTGGTGTTAAAACTAAACCCAAAACAATTGCAGAAAAATAGAAAACAGAACAATTAATAAAATAGAGAAGAGAGAGAGAGAGAGCTTACCTGGGCCAACTCACCTGTGCAGCCACCTGGCGGCCCAAGTGGCCGGCCCAGCCCACTGGCCCCTCCCCCTTGTCGTCAACCTCGTGCCAGAAGGCACGAGGGCATGTGCTCGCCACGCGCGCGCCACCTCCACCCTGCTCTGGCCACCTCCTGCTTCCCTGACCCCTTCTAGCGACGCCACGAAGATGCCCCGAAGCCCCTCTCCCCTCTCCCTCACTCGTCGCTCTCTCTCCCCTCCCCTGGCTCTCTCCCTCTAGCTCAACCGAGCGAAACCGTTGCTGCCGATCAGCGCTCGCGCGGCCACAGCCACCCCCTTGCTCCCCTAGCGCGTCTGAGAGCTCCGCCTCGTTCCCCTCTTCCTCCTCACCGAGCCATGTGGTGCCTGAAGCTCCTGGACGCCTCCAACACCGCCGTTCCCCTCGTCGGTCGCCGTGGATCCTCATCGTCGATTCAGGAGCTACCGGGCATCCCCGACCTCACTCTCGCGCTCATTGGACTCGTTGTGAGCCCCTGCTCCGAACCCCTCTTCTCCCCCTCGCGTTCGCATGCTCTATACCCCATCCTCCACCATGGACGAGGCTCGCCGCCGCCGTGCCTTGTCGCCGCCGTGGCTAGAGCCATTGAAGCTCGAAGTCGAGCACGCCATCACGCTCAACGCGTCTCCAGGAGCCCGTAGCTAGCACCAGCTTCTCCCCATGTGCCCCCTAGCACCAACCCCGACCTCGCCCGAACTCCGGCCACCGCCGCGAGCCTCGCCCCGGCAAGCTCGGGCAGTCTCAACCCGTCCCAACCGCACAGCAAGACGCGGGGCACTCCCAGCTTCATGCTGATGCCTCCGCCATCCCTTTTGGTCGTCGGAACAGGAAACCCGCACCTGCACCGCTGCGTTCGGCCTCGCCAGAGGCTAAACGCCGGCGAGTTGACCCCGCTGACCCTGTTTGACCACAGGTGGGCTAGTTTCACCCCTGGGTCAATGACAGGTAGGGCCCAGCCCTGCTAACTAATTAGGATTAGTACTAATTAATATTTTAGTTAACTAATCACACTGACACGCGGGGCCTGATGAAGCTATGTACCTAGGGTAGGGGCACGGACTCGTCCAAAGAGCCCTACCCAAGGACATTCCTAGAAGAAGTCACCTTTCAATCGACTTGAAGGTATCCCACTCGACGGGTTCAAGACACTCGACCAAGAAGCTATCACTCGACCATGAAGTTAGCCACTCGACCGCCAGGAGATCTAAAGTCACTCTGTAGGCAAACGGTCGGCTATTAAGTAGTCTTTATGGCCATTATAACACTTATTAGGCGCGTTACCAGTAACGCCCAACCTTAAATGTACCTTAAACCCTGCATTACTGAGGGCAGGAGGGGGCCGGCGAACTCTATATAAGCCACCCCCTCCTCAGTATGAAGGGTTCGCACCCCTGTTATTCACACGCATAAAATCCAATCGACCGCCTCCGGGCACCGAGACGTAGGGCTGTTACTTCCTCCGCGAAGGGCCTAAACTTGTAAACCTTGTGTGCTTACAACTTCCCAATAGCTAAGATCTAGCCTCTCCATAGACAACCCCCTACATCACTGTCAGAGTTAGAACCACGACAGTTGGCGCCCACCCGAGGGCAGGAGTCCTAGCACCTTGTTGGAGAAGTTGCGATCTTTTCCGATCCATTCGATCATGGTTTCCTGCGGAGTTTTGGTGGAGGGCCGCGAGATCCGTCTCGGTGCGCTCACGTTCATCGCCGACGACTCCGCCTGGCTTCAGGAGGCGCCGCTCGACATCGACGCGCTCCCCGTCCGCAGTGCGACGCACTTCCGCGCATGCATTCGTGGTGTCCTCCTGTGACAGCCGTCAACCCAGTATCAGTCGGCCTCTATGTCGTCTCCCCGCCCCGTCTCCCACCAGCGCAAGCACTCCGGCCGGTCGAGACTCCAGCGGTGGGTGAGGCATGCCGTGGCCCGCCAGTCGGCAGCCCCACAAGTCGCGGCAATCGAGCCCGATGAATCCCTCTGCGGCCTGTTCGACCTGTCGACTGGCTCCACGGAGACCGCATCTGAGTGCGACAGCAGCGACCCAGCGGCTGAGGTTCTGGCTGTCGATGGAACACAGAGTCCTCCCGGTTTCCCTCGCGCTGATGGAGGCGCGGGTGGGGGCGACCCGTCGCATCCCCACGTTGAGTATATCCCCGAACCTCTCACATCCTTGCAGCGAGAGGAGCTTCGCCGCCGGAACATGGACGCGCTCCACACTCCTATTGTCGGAGAAACCCCCGAGGCCCGGGCCTTGGAGGACGCGCGCTTGGCTAACCTGGCCGAGCGCACTCGACTGGAGAATCTCCAGCAAATACTCGACAAGCAAGCGCGTCAGCGAGCTCCCGAGTCCAGTCGATGTCAGCAAGCTCCAAAGTCCAGTCGACGTCAGCTCTTCCCGCCGCCACAGGTATACCGAACCCCAGTTCAGAATTTGGCCGCTGCGGCCCGTATAGCAGAATCAATTCAGCCCTCCCAGTTGGAGGCTGGTAGGGGCTTGTTGCAGATCAGAGCATTGCTTCGGGCGGCGGGAAACCAGAATTCCGCCGTCTCTCAGTCGCGGAACAGAATCCACAGTCGATCCGTTGCAACAGATATAGTCCAGTCGGCTCACAGCCCGAGATCGCCCCCGAGGCGTGAGGGACGTGGTGACCGGCATGATCAGTACAGAAGGAATGAGCAATATGATCACCGAGTCAATCGTGATGATCGACGTCGCGTGCCAACTCCTCCCCCGAGGAGTGGGTCGTATGCGCCTCGACGGCAAGATGAGAGACGCCCTCATAGTGTTGGGCAGAGGATTCCAGTCGACCCTAGGGACCCAGGCTTTGATGCGAGATCCATCCTCGTTTAAGGCTT
The DNA here is from genome assembly GCF_018294505.1 of Triticum aestivum. Taxonomy (NCBI): domain Eukaryota; kingdom Viridiplantae; phylum Streptophyta; class Magnoliopsida; order Poales; family Poaceae; genus Triticum; species Triticum aestivum. Next base: position 550,232,540 of record NC_057797.1, on the reverse strand, counting down.
GGTTGACAGGAACAGAGCTCATCGAGAAGGCCACAACACAGATGCGCCTGCCAACAGCAGAGTACGTGCTTCGGGGCCGGAGTGTTTCAGTCGAGCCATCAGAGCCGCAGTGATCCCCCCCAACTTCAGGCTGGCGACTAGAGTTAGCAAGTTCATCGGTGAATCTAAGCCTGACACTTGGCTCGAAGATTACCGAGTGGCTGTGCAGATTGGCGGTGGCAATGATGAGGTGGCCATGAAGCATTTGCCTCTCATGTTAGAAGGCTCAGCCAGAGCGTGGCTGAATCAGTTGGCACCCAGCAGCATCTACACTTGGGAGGACCTCTCCCGAGTGTTTGTCACAACCTTTGAAGGAACCTGCAAGCGACCTGCAGGCCTTACAGAGTTGCGGTCCTGCGTACAGAAGCCGAATGAAACACTAAGGGATTACATCCAGAGGTGGATCACACTGCATCACACGGTTGAGAACGTGCCAGACCATCAAGCAGTTTGTGCCTTCAAGGAAGGCGTTAAATACAGAGAGTTGAATCTGAAGTTCGGTCGAACTGGAGATGTAAGTGCATCTAGTGCCACCCCTAATTGGTTTTTGAGTATTGATGACAAACCTAGTTGAGGGACTAATGTGTTTGTGAGAATTGCAGGATAACGCAGGTAGAAGTCCCTCATTGATTCGGTTTTACTACTAGAGATGACCCCTAAAAATGTATGAAGACATTGAAGACAATGGTGGTACATGAAGATATTCACATTGAAGACTATGACAAGAGAAGACATCACGTGAAGCCTATGGAACTCGAAGACTTAGATCCTTCGTAGTTTATTTCATTTGTGTTGAGTCATAGGAACCACCATACTGTTAAGTGGGGTCCAAGAGAACCAGTCAGAATGACTGAAGTGATGCCTAATTCAAATCCTATGTCTTCGAGCGAAGACTATGAGAGCAAATCTTGTCCAGAGTCGGACAAGTCAGCTTTACTTGCAGCCCAAGTAAAGTTGCCATGTGAGTTCAAAATCTGACCGTTGGAACACGTGTCAGTTCCTTAGTGACCCAGGGTCATTTCGGACAAATCAGGTTGGGTTGCCCAGTGGCTATAAATAGTCCACCCCCTTCAACCATATACGGTTGGCTGCTCAGATTTCAGTGCACGTCTTTTGTCGTTTGAGAGCAACCCACCTCGAAGCCTTTGAGAGAAAATTCCTAGCGAGGAGAAAAGCCCTAACCACCCCAGAGCCAGAGTAAATTGGGCATCACTTAAGTCTTCTTGTCTGAGTGATCTGAAGACTTATTACACTTGAGGACTGTGCATCCTCCAGACGGTTAGGCGTCGCGTTCTGAGCATCCAAGAGAAATTGTGGATTGCCGGTGAACAAAGTCTGTGAAGGTTTGGGAGTCTACCTTGAAGACTTACCAGAGTGATTGGGCGAGGTCTGTGTGACCTTAGCTCAAGGAGAAAACGGTGAGGACTGGGTGTCCTGAGATGCGTGTTCAGGACTGGGTGTCCGGGACTGTGTGTCCTTTGGTTTAAATACCTAGCCGCTCCAACCAGACGTACAGTTGTCACAGCAACTGGAACTGGTCCAACAAATCATTGTCTTCAACGTGTCACTGGTTTCATCTTCACTTCTCTTCAACTTACTGTTGTTCATTGTGAAGCCATTGCATGCCTGATCTATCTTTTGTCTTCACAACGTAACTGTATGATTTGATTGGCTTCATAACTTCTTCCTACCTGATCCTTATTACACTGCAGCTACTTGTCATTGTGCTTTCACTCTATTGAATACTTGACCATGGCTTGCCTAGTGTAATCTAACTTGCACTGCATAAGTGATAGGCATATCTGATCTGTTTGTCTTCATAACCTTCACGTTTTGAAGACTTTCATAAAAATCGCCTATTCACCCCCCTCTAGTCAATATAACGCACTTTCAATTGGTATCAGAGCAAGGTGCTCCCTTGTTTTGTGTCATTCGGTTTAACCACCTGGAGTTTTAGCTATGTCGACTGCAGGGATAATCAAAGTCTCCGCTGCGTGTCCCGTCTTCGATGGAACTGAATATCCCTACTGGAAGAATAAGATGCACATGCATCTTGAAGCCATTGACATCGACCTATGGTATGTCGTCGAAAACGGCGTTCCCAAGGCTGGAGAAGGTGTCACTGCTGCTGATGTCAAGAAGTTCACTCAACTGGACTCTACTGCCAAGAATATCATCTGTGGTCATCTGACCAAAGGACAGTATGGCCGTGTGAGTGCCTTGAAGACATCCAAGCTGGTCTGGGACTGGCTCTCCAAGGTCAATGAAGGCATCTCAACCCAGAGAGATCAGAGAATCAGTGTTCTTTGCAACCTCTTCAACCGCTTCAAGCGAAATGACAATGAGAATGTCCAGCACACATTTGACCGGCTCACTGACATCACAAATGAGCTTCAAGCCCTCGGCGCCACTGAGATCACCAAACATGAAATCGTCAAGACGTTGCTGAGATCACTTGATAGTTTGTTTGACATCCTATCCCTGATGATTCAAGAACTTCCTGATTTCAAGACACTCGATCCGTCTGACATACTTGAGAGGCTCAACACACATGATTTCAGCTTTCTGAGAAAAGAGATATCTACGGTCCAAACTATGGGCGAACTTGTGCCCTGAAAGCAAAAGCTGTGTCCTCATCTGAAGAAGAATCTGACAGCAGTTCTGATGATCCTGAAGATATTGGAAGGGAACTTGCAATGCTAGTGAAGAAGTTCCAGAAATTCACCAAGAAGAAAGGCTTCAGAAAGTCTTCACGATCAAGCTCAAGGAATGATGAAGCTTCTGCTCATGACTACAAGAAGAAAACATGCCACAAGTGCAAGAAAACTGGACACTTCATCTCTGAGTGTCCACAGTGGGACAATGAGAACAGAAGGAAGAAGAAGAGCAAGGAATATGACTCTGACGACAAGAAGAAAAAGAAATACTCAAAGTCTCCTTCCAAGTCTTCCTCAAAGTCTTCATCACACAAGAAGAGCTCATCTGGCAAGGCACGTGCGTTTGTTGGCAAGGAAATGGATTCTGAGGAGGAGTCCGCTTCTGAGGAGGCAGAGGTGGATTCTGAGGAGGAATCTGATTCTGGCATTGCGAGTCTGGCTACAGCATACGTTGCCAAGTCCATCTTCAACACTGAAGACAATGACTTCATCACCAACACCGATGCAAATGACAAGGACGACTCCACTCCTACCTACTACTTCATGGCCCGTGGTGCCAAGGTAACCAAACGCACTACTCACTATCAAACATCCAGTGACGATGACTCTGATTGTGATTCAAAACCCAGCTACAAAACACTTGCTAAAATTGCAACTGAACAACAAAAGTCTATGGAACATATTCAAAAACTGTTAGACAGAAGCGATGATCTGTTGGGTGCTGAAATGACTCGATCTGAATCCTTAATTGAAGACATAAAAAATCTTCACGTTAAGTATCAGGAACTTGAAGATCGTCTTGAGACTCTCTCAACTACTCATGAAAAGCTTTCCTATGATTATCTTTAAAGGAAGCAAGAACTTGAGAAGTTGAGAGCGGATCATGAAGATCTTCAAAAGGAAAACGAGTCACTTCGAGCCGAACAGATCAGTTCCGCTCAGGAAGGATTTGAACCACCATGCCTTAAATGCATTGAGCGTGATGATGCTACTTCTGTTGCTGAATGTTCCACTGCTACTGCTGTTGCAATATCTTCAACTGTTGAAATGGTAACTAACCCCTCTGCTGAGGATACCACTGCTATTGCTGATGAGAATGCTAGGTTGAAGACATTGCTTGAAACAGGGATGTACAAAAGTCTTAAAGGGCATTAGACATTATGTGATGTCCTTAAGAAGCAGATTCTGAACCGAAACCCTAGGAAAGAGGGTGTTGGGTTCGTGAGGAAAATTAATGCAGATGGCTCTTACTGGAAACCTGAATAGTACCCCAAAACCACATGGGTTGCTGCAAAGGAATCCTCGGTAGATCCATCCAATCTGTCCGGCTTCACCTGTGCTAACCCCATTATCATTGATGAATCCTTTGATGCAAACTATAAACTGTTTAAGAATCAGAATGGTGAAGTATTTGCCAGGTACATTGGTACTAACTGCAGGAATGGACCGCCTATGAAGAAGATCTGGGTTTCGAAAACATGTCTGGAAAATCTTCCTGTGAATGTCTTCATGACACCTCACATGAAGAAGACAAACCTCAGCCCAAAGGCTTCATACAGACAGAGGACTCACCTGATTCGCACTAACGCAAATGTTTTGTAGGGAAACCAAACTCAGGCATATGAATATGAGAGCGGTTCATCAAACCGTCATGTTCATTTTACCAAGAACTATTCTGTCTATTCTAATGAGTACTATTGTCCTCCTGCTAGACTGTTTGCTAGGGCTCCAAAGACAAAATTCTTAGATGCTGCACTTAGACTTATTGCTTCTAAGCCACCCTTGAAGATGTGGGTGGTTAAAAAAGCTTAACTCTCTTTTGCAGGGAAAGGTCTCCAACAGAAAACCAAATTCTTCTGACGCTATTGCTGGGGACCTTAAAAATCTTGCAGGGTGCAAGATAAAATGCCCTAATGGCATCACTATGTATTTCATTCCTAAATCGCATGCTACTCTCCCTATTAGTCCTAATCTGGATCTAAGTTTTCATAACCCACTGGTTCGTCAAATGTTTTTGCTTCACAATTTTCTTCGTGAAGCCTATCCCCCTAACTGCACTGTAGGGTACGACACCAGCGCCTTCAGAGTCTTCAGAATGGATTATTGACAGTGGGTGTACAAATCACATGACTGGCAAAAGAAGCCTCTTTATGGACTCAACCTTACGTCTATCCGACAAGAGCCACATCACATTTGCTGACATTGGTAAAAGTAAAGTATTGGGTCTAGGTAGAGTTGCAATCTCAAAGGATCAACACATGGATAAAGTCATGCTTGTTGAATCCCTTGGCTTCAACTTAATGTCTGTCTCAATGCTTTGCGATTTGAACATGGTCGTAATATTTGGAAAATATCGTTGCCTGGTACAAATGGAATCTGACAAGTCTCTAGTGTTTGAAGGGTATCGGAAGGATGATTTGTATGTGGTAGATTTCTCAGCAGGTCCACAACTTGCAGTTTGTCTTCTGGCAAAGGCTTCAGAATGCTGGCTTTGGCATCGGAGGCTTGGACATGCTGGCATGAGGAATCTCCACACCCTTGCAAAGAAGAAGCATGTCATAGGCATCGAAGGCGTCAAGTTCAAGAAAGATCACTTATGCGGTGCCTATGAAGCAAGGAAGATGACAAGGGCAAGACATCCTTCGAAGACAATCATGACCACTACTCGACCCTTCGAACTGCTTCACATGGATTTGTTTGGTCTCACTCACTACTCAACTTTTTCCACTACCGCTTGTCTCTATGGCTTTGTCATTGTTGATGATTACTCTAGATATACTTGGGTGCACATAATCCTTTTCAAGACTGAAGTGCAGGATGTCTTCAGACGTTTCGCCAATCGAGCCATGAACAATTATGGCGCCAAGATAAAGCACATCAGAAGTGACAATGGCACTGAATTCAAGAACACTGGCCTTGACACATATCTTGATACACTAGGCATCACTCATGAATTCTTAGCTCCATACACGCCACAGCAAAATGGCATCGTCGAACGCAAGAACAGAACACTCATTAAGATGGCCAGAACAATGCTAGATGAATACAAGACTCCAAGAAAATTTTGGACTGAAGCTATTGACACTGCATGCCATACAATCAACCGCGTTTATCTTCACAAGCTTGTGAACAAGACATCTTATGAACTCCTAACTGGCAAGAAGCCAAATGTCAGTTACTTCAGAGTATTTGGCACAAGATGCTGGATCAAGGACCCACACCACACCTCAAAGTTTGCACCAAAAGCACATGAGGGCTTCATGCTTGGATATGGAAAGGATTCGCACTCCTACAGAGTCTTCAATCTCTTTCACTACAAAGTGGTTGAAACAGTGGATGTGCGGTTCGATGAAACCAGTGGTTCACAAAGAGAGCAACTGCCAAATGTGCTAGATGAAGTTCCAGCTAGTGAATCAATCAAGCTTATGGGAACTGGAGAAATGTACCTTCTGAAGATCATCCTGAAGAAGAACTTATCATCTCAGCACCTGATCCACATGAAGACAATGCTCAGCCTGAAGATATTCCTCCCAATGACAACACAGATCAGCAAGAGCAAAGTCTTTGCCCTATACATCCTCGTGTTGCCAATGAAGTGCAGATTGACAGAATAATTGATAGCATCAATGCACCTGGTCCACTCACTCGTTCAAGGGAAACTCAACTGGCAAATTTCTGCGGGCACTTCGCATTCGTCTCAATATTAGAACCCAAGAAAGTCGAAGAAGCCTTTATGGAACCTGAATGGATTCAAGCAATGAAAGAAGAGCTTCAACAGTTTGAACTGAACAATGTATGGGAATTGGTTAAGCATCCTGATCCACGGAAGCATAACATAATAGGCACCAAATGGATATACCGCAACAAGCAAGATGAGCATGGTCAAATCATCAGAAACAAAGCTCGCCTCGTTGCTCAAGGATATACTCAAGTGGAAGGCATTGACTTCGATGAAACATTTGCTCCTGTGGCTAGACTTGAAGCCATACATATACTGCTGGCCTATGCAAATCATCACAACATAATTCTGTATCAAATGGATGTGAAGAGTGCCTTTCTCAATGGCAAGATTGAAGAAGAAGTGTATGTTGCACAACCACCAGGGTTTGAAGATCCAAAACATCCTGACATGGTATACAAGCTCAATAAGGCACTGTATGGCCTCAAACAAGCCCCTCGGGCCTGGTATGACACACTCAAATACTTCCTGAAGAGCAAAGGCTTCATACCTGGTTCCCTAGATCCCACTCTCTTCATGAAGACATATGATGGTGAACTATTTGTATGCCAAATATATGTGGATGACATTATCTTCGACTGCACCAATCAGAAGTACAGTGAAGAGTTTGGCTATATGATGCAAGAGCAATATCAGATGTCCATGATGGGGGAGCCGAAGTTCTTCCTCGGTCTTCAAATACGGCAACAACGCAACGGCATCTTCATATCTCAAGAGAAATATCTTAAAGAGTGCCTGAAGAAGTTCAGTATGCAAGACTGCAAAGGCTTCACAACACCAATGCCAGCTAAACATCATCTGGGTCCCAACGACAATGGTAAAGAGCTCGATCAAAAGGTATACCGCTCCATGATTGGTTCTTTGCTTTATTTATGTGCATCTAGGCCAGATATTATGCTTAGTGTTTGCATGTGTGCTCGATTCCAAGCGGCACCAAAGGAGTCGCATCACTTAGCTGTGAAGCGAATTCTTCGATATTTGGCTCACACACCAACTCTAGGATTATGGTATCCAAAGGGCTCAGAGTTTGATCTAGTTGGATTCTCGGATGTTGACTATGCTGGTGACAAGGTTGATCGGACGTCTACATCAGGCACATGCCACTTTCTGGGACGATCACTTGTATGTTGGTCTTCAAAGAAGCAGAACTGTGTATCCCTCTCCACTGCTGAATCTGAATACATTGCTGCTGGATCTTGCTGCGCTCAGCTTCTATGGATGAAGCAAACTCTCAAGGATTATGGCATTCATCTGAAGCAAGTGCCACTTTACTGCGACAACGAAAGCGCCATCAAGATCGCCAACAACCCAGTTCAACACTCGAAGACCAAGCACATCGAAATTCGTCATCACTTTCTCAGAGATCATGTTGCAAAGGAAGATACTGATATCATACACGTCAACACTGAAGAGCAATTGGCAGATATCTTCACTAAGCCCTTGGATGAGAAGAGATTTTGCAAGTTACGGTGTGAGCTAAATATCTTGGAATCCTCAAATGTCCTGTGATCAGGCACACATCCTAACACTTATGCATATTGATGACTTAGATGTGCAACACACGAAGTAACGTATATCTTCAATCAATGAAGACATACATTTCAAGTGTGAATACATTAATGTAGAAATTGACTTCGGAGCACCACGATAATTGTGCGCCGTGTCTGGGTCTAATACTTCCTATACGGTGGGTAACGCCACCACCAAACTTTCTATTTTGAAGTGTTTCACTCATGGCGTTACCTTACAATGTCTTCACATTTGGCTTGGCTTCAATCTCAACAAGTCTTCATGATTATCTTCACTACGATAGATATATATGTACTAGTGTTCTATCCTCTACAGCATTCACTTATAGCTATGTCTTCTTGTTTGAATCTTTTGAACTAAGTGAATGTGATCGGACCCTAACCTCTCTATGCTTCCTACCTCAAACTCTATCTCTCCAAGTCATATGCATTCTATTGAAACTGTCGAATGTCTTCTCTGCATCCTTGTCAGCAGAAGACACAGAGACAAACTTTAAAATTGTTTTCAATGCTCATTCATTCACAAGAAATCCGGAGAAGTAGGAATGACCACCCGACAATCCAGGCGTGCGTGGGATGTGGAACTGCCCCCGATATTCCGCATGCTGGACACGTGCAATTCAGATGCGAATCGCCAGGGGCACCTGTGTAATAGCACAGTGCCGCCTCTATCCTTATAAATACACGATTCACTGCAGTCATTATCTCTTCTTCCACCCTCGCACGAACCCTAGCGCCACCGCTAGCTCTCGACGACGCCGGCGAAGAAGCGCTTCACTGTCGCAACCTCTCTGACGCCGTTTTCACGCCGACCGCGGACATCGTTCTCTCTGTCGTCGCCGTAGGTGTCTCCCGTCGCCAAGTTAGGGCACAGAGGATCGAACTGCTCGGCCTCATCTCCCACTTCGTCTAGCAGTTCCAAGTGTGGTAAATAAAACCTTTTTTTACAGCCCCTTTTGATCCTATAGTTCTGTCACTTTCTGCCATAAGAAGTTTCTATTCACACAAGTTAGATCTCTATCAGTCTGCATCTCATAACCTGCCTAGTATATTCACTTGTGCTTCATGAAGTAGTTAGATTCCTCACTTGTACTGATCTGTGGGTTCGTACAAATTTGGAACCAACTTCTTTTCTATGAGTGAATGTCTTCGCACGATGAGGTCAATGTCTTCTAAACCGATTTATCTTCAAAATCTTCTGAGAATGCATATGACCTCTTCCCCTTCCCTCGCACCTTAATGCTGTCACAGGTACATGTCCGTGGGAGAATCATTTGGTTCTCATAGTCTGCATTCATTTGCAGAGTACTTACAGCATCACATCAACTCTCCTGAAGCCAGTTCCTGTTGGTCAAGCAAAAGGAAGCCTTTGAAGCCTTTGAACGTTTTGAAGCCTTCCAAGTTAAGATTTATGGCTTCAGAAACAGCAGCAAGGAAAGGGGGCAGACAAAGACGTGGGGAAACATCAAAAGATCTGCCTGATGAACTGGCAGAGATGTACAAAACAGACCCTGAAGAGAGCTATGGTCAGCGCAAGACACGAATCCAATGGATTCGAAGATATTGGGCAGAGCAATGGTTCCAATACCACTTCGTCACTCAGGAGTATGCGGAAAAGTGCGCCATCAAGAGACCGTGGGGAGACGTACTATACAAAAATCTCGTACCCAGGTCCAGAGACGAAGCCATTGCTCAAGGCTTCTACCCATGCATGGTCCGAGGACCACAGCGAGCTGAAGCGCATCCGTCATCACTCCTCTGGTGTCGCGATGACAATCTGTTCAAGCGCAACTTCCAGTTTGCTCAGAACTCTTCGAAGCAAAACAAGAAGAAGTTGGGATTGGACTTCAATCCTGGTCCCTCCGAACCAAGGGCTGATGGCACACGCGACGCCGAACCCAATATCATCGGTCCGTATGCCGATCTTGCTGGCCTCATCACCCGCATCATAGTCCAAGGGACTGCCGTGAATGACCCTCCAGTAGACACTGAGTCTGATGACGCTCCTGCTGCACCGAAGACGAAGCAGACGAAGAAGCCGAAAGCTTCAAAGCCAGTGTGCAATCTGAAGACTTATCACGAGTCTCCAAGCCCCAAGAAGCCAAGAAGCCTCAGTCACACACAGGCAAAGAGCTCACAGCTGCTGCCATTCTGCGCAGCGAAACCATTGATCTATCAAGCAATGAAGATCTTGGAGATGACGCTCTTGAGCAGCTCATCAAGAGCAAGGAAGAGGCTGAAATCTTCAACAATCTTCCTCTGTTTGATGTCGCCATCATCCACAACTTCATCAATGAATGGTTTGCCTCACCAAACATCAGCTTCGAAGACCTTCAGCTGCCCGTTGGCCTCAGCATGCAATTGCCCAGCGCATTGTTAAACTGAAGCAGAAAATTGATTTTGAAAAAGCTCAGTTCAAGAAGCACATGGCCAAGCTCAGCGTGTAAGAAGTGAAAAACTTCAAAATCATGTTGCACGAGCTAAAGGAGAACTTCCTGAAGAAGCGTGCTGAAGCTCAAGGCTCGCGAGAGCGAATGAAGACTCTAGCTGATCTCTGAGTGCAGGCCTACAATGAGGCCGAAAAACGCAAGGCCCTTGGGCGTCCCGGCATCGACCCCAGGATGGCCGCGAAGAAGAAAAAGAAGACTGCTGTGCCTGAACCAGAGGCTCCAAGGTCAGAAGCTATTCCGATTGTCTTCCCCACTGCAACGACTGGCTCGAAGTCAAAGAGCCGGTCCACCGCCTCAGGGCTCAAGAAGACAAGGACAGCTGAGGCTGAAGCTAGGAAGAGGAAACACTCTGAAGCCTCTCCTTCTGACCCCACCACCAAGAAGCGCAAGACCAAGAAATCTCGGGCTGCTCCCACAGAGCCCTTGATAGTTGAACCCCTCTCCGTCCTCTATCCTGATGCCGAACGTCAGCTGACAGTTCATGAGCCTGCTCCCACAGAGGCTCCTGAAGCTGAAGACATTCCAGCAGCCGATCCCAACGCTGCTGAAGACATTGGTCACCACGACAATGTACAAGATGATGCAGCCCTTCCTCAGCTTGAGACAAGCGAACTGATCAGCATTGGTCGTCCATTGACGCCAATTGCACAAGATGCATCGTGGGCAGATCGCCCACAAGAGGAAGACAATGAGGCCCAGCCCACTCCAACTCCAATGGCGTCGTCTGCATTCCGCAGGCTTCGCAAGGGACCAAGGCCTCAAGATCCTGCTGAAGACATTCCGGCTGCATCAGCCAAAGAGAATGAAGGCGAACCACAAGCTCCAACTCCGCCGCACCAACAAGAAGCAGTTCTCCAGGAGAACATGCCTGAGTTCGTCCCTCCCACTACACGTGTGAAGGTTGAAAATGTTGAGGCTGCCACCACCAACACCGAAGCCAATGTGGAGCCCTCCCCTACAACAGCTTCAGAAGACACTGAAGCTACTGTTCCTGACACTTCTGTGCCTGAGTCTGCTGCCGGCCCCCAATTCAACTATCATGTTGCGCACCGGCCTCAGGTCCAGAAGCCGATCCCACGACTCCCAAGGTTTCCAGGTCCTACATCAGCTCCTGGTTCCTTCAACATCAATAGCTTCAGGGCAGATAACACGTTTTTCAACAGCTCCAAGAACCCTTTTTCAAGGGAACGGATTGTATCAGATAGGTTCTGGAGCTATCAACAGCGCAGCTATTATTCATGCATCCTATACAACCAAGGCCGCATCTTTCCTCACAAGCGCCTTGAGGTTGAAGCTGTTGCTGGTCTGCCCGGCCTGGAAGAAGCACTGGATTGCTTCAAGCAAGTGGGTCTGCTGCCGTTTATCACAGATGAAGAACACTGGAATGAAGAGCTTCTCCTTCAATTCTATGCCACCCTTCATATCAAAGGCTACAACAGAGATCCGAAGACTTGGGTCCTGGAGTGGATGACCGGCAATGTCCGTCATGAAGCCAATGCTTTCGATATCATTGAGCTAACCTGCCTCCCCACTCCTGGCGAATTCTTCGAAGAGGGCTGCCAACTCCATGCTGAAGCAATTGAGAGCATATTCCAGCGGCCTGAGCCAAATATGAGTCAGATGCTCTCAATGATGAAGCCATTGCCTCATGATGCACCCTATCCAACTGAGTTCTTCGATGAAGACTTAGAGTACCTGCCCAGAACCATATATCACATCATCAGGCAGACTCTCTGGCCCATTAAGGCACACTCTTCCTATGCCAAGATTGAAGGTGCAATGAAGACTCTCATATTCTGCATTCTTCATGGCAAATGCTTCAATGCACAGGATCTCTTCATCCGCCAACTTGCAGCGTCTGGCTCAGATTTATTTGGCTTGAAGTTTTATGCCCCTTGGGTTATGAGGCTGATCAAGCTTCACTCTGCGATTTCATATCAGCCCTCAGCCCGCAACCATCGAATCTTCTTGCCAGATTTGGACACCTCTGCTGAAGCTATATACCCTGAGCCTGCCAAGCAACCATTAAATCTTCAGAATGCAGAACACCAGAGCTTCACTCAGAATGTTGAAGGTGTTGAAGCCATCTCCAGAGTATATCCGTTGGCTGGCACCACACGTGCACCTGCATCTACTGAAGCCACTGACAGCACAGATGCTCAGCGACCCAAGAAGCGTGCTCGTGTCCTCAATGACCGAGAGCTTCTTGTGGCCCTTCACCAAAAGCAAGATAGGCATCATGACTGGTTGAAGAGACAGATGAAAAGCCTCTTGGTGGATGTGAATCGCCTCAGAAATCTTGCCACCAAGAATGCATTCGTTGCTCATGAGACTTGTCGCCGCACCTAGAAAGGACTCTCAATGATGTGTTCTGAAGCTGAACTTCAAGAGGATGGCTTCAAAGAGCGATTCAAGTTTGACTCCACACCTCCTAGAAGAGCTGTGATGCGAAGCACACCATCACTTGAAGATTCGGAGTTCTCTTCCTCTGCTGCCACGGTGAATGCACGGATTATCGATGAAGAGGACGACGCTACATCACCTCCACCTACTTCAGCGCGCGTCGAATCTGCACCAAGCTCGTCTGCACCGCCAAACACCTCCACCGACCCTGCTGCGCCTGGGAACGCGTAGAAAACTCTATGTCTTCAAACCTTTTTGGTCATCACTGACAAAAGGGGGAGAAGCATATGATGTTTATAGTCTTCAAGCGGGTCACTATGGGCGGGTGCCTTCATATTTTGCTACATTTTGCTTCGTGCTTACAACTCCCGTTCTTGCTACATTTGCTTCTTTGAGTTGTAACACTTAGACTTGATGGTCGTCTGCTACCTGTTTGTCACTCTGTTCTTGCGAAGATAAATTCCGCATGTGCGACGATAAATTCTGCACTTAGATCATTCTGCAGACGTCCATTTTCCATTATCCATGTCATTATCTTCGTATAATCTTACATGCATAGTGGATTGTTTGTTGGAAATATGCCCTAGAGGCAATAATAAAAGCATTATTATTATATTTCCTTATTCATGATAATTGTCTTTATTCATGCTATAATTGTGTTATCTGGAAATCGTAATACATGTGTGAATAACAGACATCAACATGTCCCTAGTGAGCCTCTAGTTGACTAGCTCGTTGATCAACAGATAGTCATGATTTCCTGACTATGGACACTGGATGTCATTGATAACGAGATCACATCATTGGGAGAATGATGTGATGGACAAGACCCAATCCTAAACATAGCACAAGATCGTATAGTTCGTTTGCTAGAGTTTTGCAATGTCAAAGTATCTTTTCCTTAGACCATGAGATCGTGTAACTCCCGGATACCGTAGGAGTGCTTTGGGTATGCCAAACGTCACAACGTAACTGGGTGACTATAAAGGTAGACTACGGGTATCTCCGAAAGTATCTGTTGGGTGACATGGATCAAGACTGGGATTTGTCACTCCGTATGACGGAGAGGTATCACTGGGCCCACTCGGTAATGCATCATCATAATGAGCTCAGAGTGACCAAGTGTCTGGTCACGGGATCATGCATTACGGTACGAGTAAAGTGACTTGCCGGTAACGAGATTGAACGAGGTATTGGGATACCGACGATCGAATCTCGGGCAAGTAACATATCGATAGACAAAGGGAATAGCGTACGGGGTTGATTGAATCCTCGACATCGTGGTTCATCCGATGAGATCATCGTGGAGCATGTGGGAGCCAACATGGGTATCCAGATCCCGCTGTTGATTATTGACCGGAGAGTCGTCTCGGTCATGTCTGCTTGTCTCCCGAACCCGTAGGGTCTACACACTTAAGGTTCGGTTACGCTAGGGTTGTAGGGATATGTATATGCAGTAACCCGAATGTTGTTCGGAGTCCCGGATGAGATCCCGGACGTCACGAGGAGTTCCGGAATGGTCCGGAGGTAAAGATTTATATATGGGAAGTCCTGTTTCGGGCATCGGGACAAGTTTCGGGGTTATCGGTATTGTACCGGGACCACCGGAAGGGTCCCGGGGGTCCACCGGGTGGGTCCACCTGTCCCGGGGGGCCACATGGGCTGTAAGGGGGTGCGCCTTGGCCTAATGGGCCAAGGGCACCAGCCCCACATAGGCCCATGCGCCTAGGGTTAAGAGGGGGAAGAGTCCTAGGAGGGTAAGGCACCTCCTAGGTGCCTTGGGGGGACGAAAACCCCCCTTGGCCGCCGCACCCCCAAGGAGATTGGATCTCCTAGGGCCGGCCACCCCCCTTGGCACCCTTATATATAGTGGGGGGAGAGGAGGGACTTCATACCTGAACGCCCTGGCCTTTGGTTGCCTCCTTCTCCCTCCCCAACACCTCCTCCTCCTCCATAGTGCTTAGCGAAGCTCTGCCGGAGTACTGCAGCTCCATCAACACCACGCCGTCGTGCTGCTGCTGGTGCCATCTCCCTCAACCTCTCCTCCCTCCCTTGCTGGATCAAGAAGGAGGAGACGTGGCTGTTCCGTACGTGTGTTGAACGCGGAGGTGCCGTCCGTTCGGCGCTGATCATCGGTGATTTGAATCACGTCGAGTACGACTACATCATCACCGTTCTTTGAACGCTTCCGCTCGCGATCTACAAGGTATGTAGATGCATCTAATGAACTCCTAGATGATCTTGGTGAAACGAGTAGGAAAATTTTTGTTTTCTGCAACGTTCCGCAACAGTGGCATCATGAGCTAGGTCTATGCGTAGTTCTTCTTGCGCGAGTAGAACACAATTAGTTGTGGGCGTGGATTTGTCAACTTTCTTGCCGTTACTAGTCCTTTCTTGCTTCAGCGGTATTGTGGGATGAAACGGCCCGGACCAACCTTACACGTACGCTTACGTGAGACCGGTTCCACCGACTAACATGCACTAGTTGCATAAGGTGGCTGGCGGGTGTCTGTCTCTCCTACTTTAGTTGGAGCGGAATCGATGAACAGGGTCCTTATGAAGGGTAAATAGAAGTTGACAAATCACGTTGTGGCTTTAACGTAGGTAAGAAAACGTTCTTGCTAGAACCCTAATTCAGCCACGTAAAACTTGCAACAACAATTAGAGGACGTCTAACTTGTTTTTGCAGCAAGTGGTTTGTGATGTGATATGGCCAAAGTTGTGATGAATGATGAATGATCTATATGTGATGTATGAGATGTTCATGCTATTGTAATAGGATTCACGACTTGCATGTCGATGAGTATGACAACCGGCAGGAGCCATAGGAGTTGTCTTTATTCTTTTAATGACCTGCGTGTCATCGAGAAACGCCATGTAAATTACTTTACTTTATTGCTAAACGTGTTAGCCATAGTAGTAGAAGTAATAGTTGGCGAGCAACTTCATGGAGACACGATGATGGAGATCATGATGATGGAGATCATGGTGTCTAGCCGGTGACAAGATGATCATGGAGCCCCAAGATGGAGATCAAAGGAGCTGTGTGATATTGGCCATATCATGTCACGTTTATTATTTGATTGCATGTGATGTTTATCATGTTTTGCATCTTGTTTACTTAGAACGACGGTAGTAAATAAGATGATCCCTCACAATAAATTTCAAGAAGTGTTCCCCCTAACTGTGCACCGTTGCGACAGTTCACTGTTTCAAAACACCACGTGATGATCGGGTGTTTTATT
Source organism: Triticum aestivum (assembly GCF_018294505.1). NCBI lineage: Eukaryota > Viridiplantae > Streptophyta > Magnoliopsida > Poales > Poaceae > Triticum > Triticum aestivum. The sequence continues at coordinate 550,216,478 of NC_057797.1, read as the reverse complement.
CAGACGTTCACATACAACGGGTGTAAGACAGATTTACACATGCAAACACTTAGGTTGACTTGACGAGCCTAGCATGTATAGACATGGCCTCGGAACACAGAAGACCAAAAGGTCGAGCATGAGTCGTATAGAAGATACGATCAACATGAAGATGTTCACCGATGTTGACTAGTCCGTCTCACGTGATGATCGGACACGGTCTAGTTTAACTCGGATCATGTAATACTTAGATGACTAGAGGGATGTCTAATCTAAGTGGGAGTTCACTAATAATTTGATTAGTTGAACTTAATTATCATGAACTTAGTCTAAAAAACTTTGCAATATGTCTTGTAGATCAAATGGCCAACGTAGTCCTCAACTTCAACGCGTTCCTAGAGAAAACTAAGCTGAAAGACGATGGCAGCAACTATACGGACTGGGTCCGGAACCTGAGGATCATCCTCATAGCTGCCAAGAAAGATTGTGTCCTACAAGCACCGCTTGGTGACGCACCCGTTCTCCCTGCGGAACAAGACGTTATGAACGCTTGGCAGGCACGTTTCGATGACTACTCCCTCGTTCAGTGCGGCATGCTTTACAGCCTAGAGCCGGGGCTCCAAAAGCGTTTTGAGAGACATGGAGCATATGAGATGTTCGAAGAGCTGAAAATGGTTTTCCAAGATCATGCCCGGGTCGAGAGATATGAAGTCTCCGACAAATTCTTCAGCTGTAAGATGGAGGAAAACAGTTCTGTCAGTGAGCACATACTCACTATGTCTGGGTTGCATAACCGCTTGACTCAGCTGGGAGTTAATCTCCCGGATGATGCGGCCATTGACAGAATCCTCCAGTCGCTTCCACCAAGCTACAAGAGCTTTGTGATGAACTTCAATATGCAGGGGATGGAAAAGACCATTCCTGAAGTATTTGCTATGCTGAAATCAGCAGAGGTAGAAGTCAGGAAGGAACATCAAGTGTTGATGGTCAATAAAACCACTAAGTTCAAGAAAGGCAAGGGTAAAAAGAACTTCAAGAAGGACGGCAAGGAGGTTGCCGCACCCGGCAAGCAAGCTGCCGGGAAGAAGCCAAAGAATGGACCCAAGCCCGAGACTGAGTGCTTTTATTGCAAGGGAAGCAGTCACTGGAAGCGGAACTGCCCTAAGTACTTAGCGGATAAGAAGGCCGGCAAAAACAAAAGGTATATGTGATATACATGTAATTGATGTGTACCTTACTAGTGCCCGTAGTAGCTCCTGGGTATTTGATACCGGTGCAGTTGCTCACATTTGTAACTCAAAGCAGGGGCTGCAGAATAAGCGGAAACTAGCAAAGGACGAGGTGACGATGCGCGTCGGGAATGGTTCCAAGGTCAATGTGATCGCCGTCGGCACGCTACCTCTGCATCTCCCTTCGGGATTAGTTTTAAACCTTAATAATTGTTATTTAGTGCCAGCTTTGAGCATGAACATTGTATCGGGATCTCGTTTAATTCGAGATGGCTACTCTTTTAAATCTGAGAATAATGGTTGTTCCATTTTTATGAGAGATATGTTTTATGGTCATGCTCCTATGGTGAATGGTTTATTCCTTATGAATCTCGAACGTGATGCTACACATATTCAGAGTGTGAGTACCAAAAGAAGTAAGGTTGATAATGATAGTCCCACATACTTGTGGCACTGCCGCCTTGGTCACATAGGTGTCAAACGCATGAAGAAGCTCCATGCTGATGGACTTTTAGAGTCTCTTGATTATGAATCATTTGACACGTGCGAACCATGCCTTATGGGTAAAATGACCAAGACTCCGTTCTCAGGAACAATGGAGTGAGCAACTGACTTATTGGAAATCATACATACCGATGTGTGCGGTCCAATGAGTGTTGAGGCTCGCGGTGGCTATCGTTATGTTCTCACCCTCACTGATGATTTAAGTAGGTATGGGTATATCTACTTAATGAAACACAAGTCTGAAACCTTTGAAAAGTTCAAGGAATTTCAGAGTGAGGTTGAAAATCAACGTGACAGGAAAATCAAGTTTCTACGATCAGATCGTGGAGGAGAATACTTGAGTCACGAGTTTGGGGCACACTTAAGAAAATGTGGAATAGTTTCACAACTCACGCCGCCTGGAACACCTCAGCGTAATGGTGTGTCCGAACGTCGTAATCGCACTCTGTTAGATATGGTGCGATCTATGATGTCTCTTACCGATTTACCGCTTTCTTTTTGGGGCTATGCTTTAGAGACTGCCGCATTCACTTTAAATAGGGCTCCGTCGAAATCCGTTGAGACGACACCGTATGAATTATGGTTCGGGAAGAAACCTAAGCTGTCGTTTCTAAAAGTTTGGGGATGCGATGCTTATGTCAAGAGACTTCAACCTGAAAAGCTCGAACCCAAGTCGGAAAAATGCGTCTTCATAGGATACCCAAAAGAAACTATTGGGTACACCTTCTACCTCAGATCCGAAGGCAAGATCTTTGTTGCCAAGAATGGGTCCTTTCTGGAGAAAGAGTTTCTCTCGAAAGAAGTAAGTGGGAGGAAAGTAGAGCTTGATGAAGTATTACCTCTTGAATCAGAAAATGGCGCAACTCAAGAAAATGTTCCTGAGGTGCCAGCACCGACTAGAGAGGAAGTTAATGATAATGATCAAGATACTTCTGATCAAACTCCTACTGAAATTCGAAGGTCCACAAGGACACGTTCCGCACCAGAGTGGTACGGCAACCCTGTCTTGGAAATCATGTTGTTAGACAACGGTGAACCTTCGAACTATGAAGAAGCGATGGCGGGACCGGATTCCGACAAATGGCTAGAAGCCATGAAATCCGAGATAGGATCCATGTATGAAAACAGAGTATGGACTTTGACTGACTTGCCCGTAGAACGGTGAGCCATAGAGAATAAATGGATCTTTAAGAAGAAGACAGACGCGGATGGTAATGTAACCATCTATAAAGCTCGGCTTGTCGCTAAGGGTTATCGACAAGTTCAAGGGGTTGACTACGATGAGACTTTCTCACCGGTAGCGAAGCTGAAGTCCGTCCGAATCATGTTAGCAATTGCCGCATTCTATGATTACGAAATATGGCAAATGGACGTCAAAACGGCATTCCTTAATGGTTTCCTTAAGGAAGAATTGTATATGATGCAGCCGGAAGGTTTTGTCGATCCTAAGAATGCTGACAAAGTGTGCAAGCTCCAACGCTCGATTTATGGGCTGGTGCAAGCATCTCGGAGTTGGAACATTCTCTTTGATGAGATGATCAAAGCGTTTGGGTTTACACAGACTTATGGAGAAGCCTGCGTTTACAAGAAAGTGAGTGGGAGCTCTGTAGCATTTCTCATATTATATGTAGATGACATACTTTTGATGGGAAATACTCTTGGACAGCATCAAGGCCTACTTGAATAAAAGTTTTTCAATGAAGGACCTTGGAGAAGCTGCTTATATATTAGGCATCAAAATCTATAGAGATAGATCGAGACGCCTCATAGGTCTTTCACAAAGCACATACCTTGATAAGATATTGAAGAAGTTCAATATGGATCAATCCAAGAAAGGGTTCTTGCCTGTGTTACAAGGTGTGAAATTGAGCTCAGCTCAATGTCCGACCACGGCAGAAGATATAGAAGAGATGAGCGTCATCCCCTATGCCTCAGCCATAGGTTCTATTATGTATGCCATGCTGTGTACCAGACCTGATGTAAACCTTGCCGTAAGTTTGGTAGGAAGGTACCAAAGTAATCCCGGCAAGGAACACTGGACAGCGGTCAAGAATATCCTGAAGTACCTGAAAAGGACTAAGGAAATGTTTCTCGTTTATGGAGGTGACGAAGAGCTCGTCGTAAAGGGTTACATCGACGCTAGCTTCGACACAGATCTGGATGACTCTAAGTCACAAACCGGATACGTGTATATTTTGAATGGTGGGGTAGTAAGCTGGTGCAGTTGCAAGCAAAGCGTCATGGCGGGATCTACATGTGAAGCGGAGTACATGGCAGCCTCGGAGGCAGCACATGAAGCAATATGGGTGAAGGAGTTCATCACCGACCTAGGAGTCATACCCAATGCGTCGGGGCCGATCAAGCTCTTCTGTGACAACACTGGAGCTATTGCACTTGCCAAGGAGCCCAGGTTTCACAAGAAGACAAGGCACATCAAGCGTCGCTTCAACTCCATTCGTGAAAATGTTCAAGATGGAGACATAGAGATTTGTAAAGTACATATGGACCTGAACGTAGCAGATCCGTTGACTAAACCTCTCCCTAGAGAAAAACATGATCAACACCAGAATTCCATGGGTGTTCGATTCATCACAATGTAACTAGATTATTGACTCTAGTGCAAGTGGGAGACTGTTGGAAATATGCCCTAGAGGCAATAATAAAAGCATTATTTTTATATTTCCTTATTCATGATAATTGTCTTTATTCATGCTATAATTGTGTTATCTGGAAATCGTAATACATGTGTGAATAACAGACATCAACATGTCCCTAGTGAGCCTCTAGTTGACTAGCTCGTTGATCAATAGATAGTCATGATTTCCTGACTATGGACACTGGATGTCATTGATAACGAGATCACATCATTGGGAGAATGATGTGATGGACAAGACCCAATCCTAAACATAGCACAAGATCGTATAGTTCGTTTGCTAGAGTTTTGCAATGTCAAAGTATCTTTTCCTTAGACCATGAGATCGTGTAACTCCCGGATACCGTAGGAGTGCTTTGGGTATGCCAAACGTCACAACGTAACTGGGTGACTATAAAGGTAGACTACGGGTATCTCCGAAAGTGTCTGTTGGGTGACATGGATCAAGACTGGGATTTGTCACTCCGTATGACGGAGAGGTATCACTGGGCCCACTCGGTAATGCATCATCATAATGAGCTCAGAGTGACCAAGTGTCTGGTCACGGGATCATGCATTACGGTACGAGTAAAGTGACTTGCCGGTAAGGAGATTGAACGAGGTATTGGGATACCGACGATCGAATCTCGGGCAAGTAACATATCGATAGACAAAGGGAATAGCGTACGGGATTGATTGAATCCTCGACATCGTGGTTCATCCGATGAGATCATCGTGGAGCATGTGGGAGCCAACATGGGTATCCAGATCCTGCTGTTGGTTATTGACCGGAGAGTCGTCTCGGTCATGTCTGCTTGTCTCCCGAACCCGTAGGGTCTACACACTTAAGGTTCGGTTACGCTAGGGTTGTAGGGATATGTATATGCAGTAACCCGAATGTTGTTCGGAGTCCCGGATGAGATCCCGGACGTCACGAGGAGTTCCGGAATGGTCCGGAGGTAAAGATTTATATATGGGAAGTCCTGTTTCGGGCATCTGGACAAGTTTCGGGGTTATCGGTATTGTACCGGGACCACCGGAAGGGTCCCGGGGGTCCACCGGGTGGGTCCACCTGTCCCGGGGGGCCACATGGGCTGTAAGGGGGTGCGCCTTGGCCTAATGGGCCAAGGGCACCAGCCCCACATAGGCCCATGCGCCTAGGGTTAAGAGGGGGAAGAGTCCTAGGAGGGTAAGGCACCTCCTAGGTGCCTTGGGGGGGGAGGGAAACCCCCCTTGGCCGCCGCACCCCCTAGGAGATTGGATCTTCTAGGGCCGGCCACCCCCCCTTGGCACCCTTATATATAGTGGGGGGAGAGGAGGGACTTCATACCTGAACGCCCTGGCCTTTGGTTGCCTCCTTCTCCCTCCCCAACACCTCCTCCTCCTCCATAGTGCTTAGCGAAGCTCTGCCGGAGTACTGCAGCTCCATCAACACCACGCCGTCGTGCTGCTGCTGGTGCCATCTCCCTCAACCTCTCCTCCCTCCCTTGCTGGATCAAGAAGGAGGAGACGTGGCTGTTCCGTACGTGTGTTGAACGCGGAGGTGCCGTCCGTTCGGCGCTGGTCATCGGTGATTTGAATCACGTCGAGTATGACTACATCATCACCGTTCTTTGAACGCTTCCGCTCGCGATCTACAAGGTATGTAGATGCATCTAATGACTTGTTGCTAGATGAACTCCTAGATCATCTTGGTGAAACGAGTAGGAAAATTTTTGTTTTCTGCAACGTTCCCCAACATTGTCATCATAAGTTGAAGTGGATTTCCACAAGTACAACCTGCCATGTGCATTTGCATTCAAGAAGCAAATTACTTATATGCACATCTTCAGGGGGAGCCCTTGCAGCTTATGAAGACAATTCCTTTACAATTTCACAAATTATGTTCCCCGTTGAAAACTTCAACTAGTTTGTCATCAATCACCAAAAAGGGGGAGATTGTAAGTGCATCTAGTGCCACCCCTAATTGGTTTTGGAGTATTGACGACAAACCTAGTTGAGGGACTAATGTGTTTGTGAGAATTGCAGGATAACACAGGTAGAAGTACCTCATTGATTCGGTTTTACTACTAGAGATGACCCCTAAAAATGTATGAAGACATTGAAGACAATGGTGGTACATGAAGATATTCACATTGAAGACTATGACAAGAGAAGACATCACGTGAAGCCTATGGAACTCGAAGACTTAGATCCTTCATAGTTTATTTCATTTGTGTTGAGTCATAGGAACCACCGTACTGTTAAGTGGGGTCCAAGAGAACCAGTCAGAATGACTGAAGTGATGCCTAATTCAAATCCTATGTCTTCGAGCGAAGACTATGAGAGCAAATCTTGTCCAGAGTCGGACAAGTCAGCTTTACTTGCAGCCCAAGTAAAGTTGCCATGTGAGTTCAAAATCTGACCGTTGGAACACGTGTCAGTTCCTTAGTGACCCAGGGTCATTTCGGACAAATTAGGTCGGGTTGCCTAGTGGCTATAAATAGTCCACCCCCTTTAACCATATACGGTTGGCTGCTCAGATTTCAGTGCACGGCTTTTGTCGTTTGAGAGCAACCCACCTCGAAGCCTTTGAGAGAAAATTCCTAGCGAGGAGAAAAGCCCTAACCACCCAGAGCTAGAGTAAATTGGGCATCACTTAAGTCTTCTTGTCTGAGTGATCTGAAGACTTATTACACTTGAGGACTGTGCATCCTACAGACGGTTAGGCGTCGCGTTCTGAGCATCCAAGAGAAATTGTGGATTGTCGGTGAACGAAGTCTGCGAAGGTTTGGGAGTCTACCTTGAAGACTTACCAGAGTGATTGGGCGAGGTCTGTGTGACCTTAGCTCAAGGAGAAAACGGTGAGGACTGGGTGTCCTGAGCTGCGTGTTCAGGACTGGGTGTCCGGGACTGTGTGTCCTTTGGTTTAAATACCTAGCCGCTCCAACCAGACGTACAGTTGTCACAGCAACTGGAACTGGTCCAAAAAATCATTGTCTTCAATGTGTCACTGGTTTCATCTTCACTTCTCTTCAACTTACTGTTGTTCATTGTGAAGCCATTGCATGCTTGATCTATCTTTTGTCTTCACAACGTAACTATATGATTTGATTGGCTTCATAACTTCTTCCTACCTGATCCTTATTACACTGCAGCTACTTGTCATTGTGCTTTCACTCTATTGAATACTTGACCATGGCTTGCCTAGTGTAATCTAACTTCCGCTGCATAAGTGATAGGCATATCTGATCTATTTGTCTTCATAACCTTCACGTTTTGAAGACCTTCATAAAAATCGCCTATTCACCCCCCCTCTAGTCGACATAACGCACTTTCAGGAGAAATGTCTCTGAATCGTATGATGGAGATTGCCACCAAGTACGCTAATGGTGAAGACGAAGACCGACTCCAAAGCGGCAAGCTCAAGGCAGTCGCCCAAGAAACCGGAGGAAACTCCAGTCAGAAACAGAAGCGGAAGGCCGAGCCAACCGCTCCTGGGGAGGCCTTGGCCGTAGCCCAGGGAAACTTCAAGGGAAAACCCAAGGGCACCTGGAAGCCCAAGAAAGTCAAAGATCAAGATGGGAATGATGTTTTGGATCTGCCATGTCACATCCACACCAAGAAAGATGAAGAGGGTAATTTTATTTACCCAAAGCATACCACTCGACAGTGCCGGCTCCTGATCCAGCAGTTTCAGGGCAAGCAGCCCAAGGATAAAGAAAAAGAGCCAGACAGGGTTGAGGACAAGGATGATAGTGACGATGGATACCCCCGGGTCAATTCCACCCTGATGATTTTTGCCGATGTCGAAAGCAAAAGTCGACTGAAAGTCATTAACCGTGAGGTGAACATGGTTGCTCCGGCAACACCTAGTTACCTGAAGTGGTCTCAGACTGCCATCACATTCGACCAGTCTGATCACCCGACGCACATTGCCACCCCTGGGAGGCAAGCTTTGGTGGTCAACCCAGTTGTTGAAGGCACTCGACTGACCAAAGTCCTGATGGATGGTGGTAGTGGCCTGAACATACTGTACGCCGAAACTTTGAAGGGAATGGGCATTCCGATGTCCAGACTCAGTACTAGAAACATGAGCTTCCACGGAGTCATTCCTGGCAAGAAGGCCGAATCACTCGGCCAGATTGCTCTTGATGTGGTTTTCGGTGATTCAAAGAATTACCGCAAGGAAAAGTTGACATTCGAGGTTGTGGACTTCCAAAGTGCTTATCATGCCATTTTGGGCAGGCCAGCTTATGCACGCTTCATGGCTCGACCATGTTACGTGTATCTCAAACTGAAGATGCCTGGCCCCAAAGGTGTGATCACTGTTACAGGCAACCGAAAGAAAGCAGAAGAGTGTTTTCAGAAAGGCTCAAAGATCGCTGATGCTCAGATGGCAGTGGTCGAGCTGAAAGAGTACCAGAAGACTGTTGATCCGAGTGACTTGCTACGAGCCAAGAAGCCTGCTTCAGAATCAGCTTTTTAGTCGTCCAGTGAAACAAAGCCAGTCCACATTCACCCGACCGACCCCAATGCTGCCCCGACTCACATCTCAACGACGCTTGACTCCAAATAGGAAGAAGCGCTCGTCCAGCTCCTCCATGAGAACCGGGACATCTTCGCATGGAAACCCTCTGACATGCCTGGAGTTCCCAGACGGCTGGCTGAGCACCGTCTACGAGTTGACCCGAAATTCAAGCCCGTGAAGGAACATCTTCGACGGTCCACCGTCCAGAAGAAGCAAGCCATTGGCGAGGAGGTGGCTCAGCTCTTAGCAGCAGAGTTCATCCGAGAGATTTACCACTCCGAGTGGCTCGCCAATGTCGTCATGGTCCCCAAGAAGGACAAGTCACTTCGCATGTGCATTGATTTCAAACATATCAATCGGGCCTGCCCGAAAGATCATTTTCCTCTCCCTCGCATCGACCAAATAGTCGACTCGACTGCGGGGTGCGAGAGATTGTCTTTTCTAGATGCCTATTCCGGGTACCATCAGATCCGTCTGTATGGACCCGACGAGATCAAAACAGCTTTCATCACTCCATTCGGATGCTTTTGTTACGTCACCATGCCGTTCGGCCTCAAGAACGCCGGAGCCACGTTCATGAGAATGATTCAGAAGTGTTTACTCACTCAAATCAGTCGGACAATGGTGTGGAACTGTGATGTCAGGAAACCAAGAGGAAGCAAATAAGGAGGAACTTGTGTATGTGAGGCTATGGACCTGGTGGGTCCCCATTGTCATCCTCTCCAAGTAAAGCCATCTCCTCGCCCGCGCGCGCTTTCCGCCCGAAACAGTCAGCGCCGCCCTCCCCACTTCCCGGTGCAGGCGATTACTTCGCCTTCAAACGACACAAGTGTCGTCCGTCCGTCCATCTTCCGCCCACATTAATGATACGCGGTTGCCGAGGCGGCTACTCTGGTGCCACACGTCCGTCCCTCCGCCCGCCCACCATTGCTATATAAACTGTTGCACCGGCCATAGCCGCAGTCATCCGCATCTGTTCCCTTTATCCTGTCCACACCACTACTGCCCACCATGGCTTCCTCGCGCTCCAGCGCTCTTCGGGATGGGCGGACGACGGACCACGAGGAGATGGCAGTCATTGCTGCCGACCGGCTAGCCGGCAGGCAGCCCGAGGACGACGACGTCCCAATGGAGAACATGGTAGTCAACGATCCGGTGCCAACCCCCTCCTCCGCGCCATCCTCGCTAGTGCATTGCACCATGACCATCGGCGAGGCCCGTGCCCAATATATGGACAGGGTGAGGCAGATGCATGAGGAGCAGTTCCGGGAGGCCCAGGCCGACGCCACCTACAACCACCATCTCCTTGAGGAGCACCTGCAGGCAGAGGACAGATCGCCGCGGAGCGGGCGGAGCAGGAGGCGCTTCTCGACTCATACCGCTCCGCCCGCAAGGGCCACCTCGAGCGCTGGCGGTATCGCATGCAGGTGGCGGAGGCTGCGGCCACCTACAAAGAGGCTAGCAAAGAGGGCGATGAAGTGGGCGAGGCGCTGTTTGGCGAGACCGAGGATGAGGCAGAGGACAATGCCGGCTCCGACGAGTCCTCGCTTTGCTGGCGTTGACGAGTCCCTGCTTCGTCGAGGCCCCGCAACGCCAACAATGAGGCAGAGGACACCGCCGAATCCGCCGAGGCCCCACCCCGCCAACAACGAGGCAGAGGACACCGCCGGCTCCGCCGAGGCCCCGCCCCGCCAACAACGAGGCAGAGGATATCACCGGCTCCGCCGAGGCCCCACCCCGCTGCCAACGAGGCCGCGCCACACAGAAAACGAGGAAGAGTAGAACACGGTAGGTCGCCGCCGCACGGGTCCAAGTAAGACCGCCACTGCTACCCTCCGGTAGAAGCCAAGCTAGGCGGGTTGACCATTGACGGCCGGTTAGCTTCTTGGCGGTGACGTGGAGTCGGAGAGCTGCGCTGGAGAAGAATGCTGCTTCTACTTAACTACTGGTGCAGTTGGCTGACTGACATGTGGGCCCAACAGGCCACATGTCAGTTATGCAACTGCACCTACAGTTAAGTCACTGAAGCTTCTGTATGGCTCAGCGGGACACAGGTGGGTAGCTTTGGTTAATTAATTATATCTCCAGCGCACCCCTTTTTAGTTGAAGAATGTATGAAATGTACGGCATGTTTATATGAAATCTGACCGTGTATGAATGAATTTATTTCGATTAGTTCGAATTCCAGTATCATTGGCATTGGATGAACATGCAAAACAATACGTACTAGCATTATTCCCAGGGTGATCACCTCGTCTGCAGCAGTTTCACATGTACTCCCTCCGGTCCTATCTAGTCTGCATACAAGTTTGTCTACAGTCAAAGTATCTCTACTTTGACCAATCTTATACAAAAAAGTATGCACTTTCACAATGTGCGAAGTAAAAAGGAACATAATGAGTACAAAGAGTTTGAGCAGCTTTTTAGCATTTCTGTACATTGCAATCAAACACACAGGCCTGGCAATTCATAGAGAACATTCAAAACAATCGATGATTATGCATCTCAGCGACTCACATGTCAGAGGCAATATTTACTTCACAACTAAAGAATAAAGAAAAAATTGATCGACGCTGCTGACAACAAAGGGTGTCCCATTCGAAAATATCAAACGCATGTCTTGATAAAATCAATGAGCAAAATTTGACAAGGTTGTCCCATTCCAAAATATCAAATGCCTACGATTGTGGAATGGGCAGGGTTTGCCATCAGTTCGGACATTGACATGGCACCTCGTGCTAAATAAACCAGTTGTTCTTTTTGTGCAGTTCCACCAAAATCAACCAAATTCGCGCGTAGCTTGTATGATTTCGCCCTTATATGTTGCAACGCCTTGAACTCATCGGCACCTCCTTTCCTGTGGTGGAAATGGATGATTCGATGTATTCATGAACATTTTGTGCAGTTCCCATTGAAATCAAGCTGAGCACCCCTATTTGCACAAATAAAAAAAGTGATTAGTATAAAGAAAACTGTACTATGAATTGACAGTTTCAACAGGCACATACATGGTCCATGTAGAGCACACTTTTAAAAAAATGGAACTCACCAGAAAGAATCCTAGAACAACATTGTACTCGCGCATCACAGCAAAAAGATGGAGATTTGTCAGTCCTTCTGAGCTGAAGTTAGTTTGGTCTTGCGGGGAGTAATGTAACCATCCTTCAACTGCTCCTTCTGATTAGAAGATAGACAGGGCTTCTTCATCCTAGCATAATCGGAACTAGTCACTTCATGTACTCCATATTCTTCTTCAGAGGAAGATGATCCTGTTGTGCAAAGACAAGAGGACTACTAAATGCTAGCATCCCTGTTTGCTCGAAAAAGAGGAAAGGAAATATTTAAAACAGCACAGATGAAGCACTTCTCAAGGACAATACCACTTTTTCAGGACAGTATCTAAATAGTAGCACAACACCAATAGAGATGACAAAGCTCAATCATATGGATGAAATCAGTGGGCAAGTACCAACCTTTGTCAGGAGGCTTATTGTGTAGAGCATACAGATGAAGCACTTCTCCGGAACCATCTGTTGATATCTACGGTGGTGGCCATGCTTACTATATACTCCTCGATTAGTTTAATGTTTCCAACATCTTCTTGTGCAGTTCCACTAAAATATATGGTATCTTCAAGGAAGATCCCTGTTTGCACAAGTTGAGATAATTACATATTACATTAAGAGTGGCATCAAATTAGTGGCAAAACAATTGCTCGTTCCAGCCATAGCAATAAATTAAGATGCAAAACTATATCATTACTTGTGTCATCACAGTTCCAGTGCTTCATTACAGCACCGTGAGTTGATTTTTGTTTTTCTTCCGCTTGTTCTTCCCCTTCATCACTTGGCTCAATAACAGACAAGCTTTGCCTTCAATGTAAGATTTGGCATGTCAATTAGGGAGCACAAGTATAGTACTAAACTTAATTTTCTGATGAAAGTGGCAAACTACACGCCAGCAGATGTGAAATATCCTTATCTTACCTCAATGGGATATTATGGTGCACATACATATTGGAAGTCTTGTCTCCATTTGTGCAGTTCACTAAAATCAAGCAACATTATCGTACAAGTAGCACAACATATGAAAGAACACTGCAGAATCATGTGAAAGAAGGCTAGTAGTGACCTCTCATGATGCGGAATTCAAACAACTCACAAGAAGAAGATCTGAACCAAATTCGCCTTAACAGATAGGAAGTAAGATCTCCTCTTGTGCAGTTCCACTAAGATCAAGAAATCAAGCAACGTTGTCGGTGTGACATTTTGGTTGAACTGCACAAAACGCTCTTAAAACAAAAGTTTTTTGTGCAGTGCAACAAAAGGTCACAATGGCAACGAGGTGAAGTAGATAACCCTGTTTACACAGAGGTGCAAAGGAAACAATTAGTGGTCAATAACGGTGGATGACACAGAAGCCAACAAAAAGAAGCATCTACCTTATATAAATGGGAAAGAAAGCAAGACAGTAGCATTTCTCAAATGGTGGCATTGATTAATATTAACATAGAGATTATATTAACAATAAAATTCGTTAAACATGTAATTTTCTTTTAACTGTGGCATTGCATCAATTTTCCAGCAGCATTATTAGAGGGTGTTTGTTTACAGGGACATTTTGGTGTAGGGACTAAAAAAACTCCGTGTTAGTCCCATCTAAACCAAATAGGAGGGACTTTTAGGGACTAAAAGTGGGCATTTGGGACTAAAGAAAGAAGACCCCGAGGGAGTCTTTTTGGGACTTTTTCCAACAGTTGCCCCTGCCATGCATCGCACCTTGTCTCTATTAGTTCATTACTAGGGGTAACATGGTCTTTTAGCATGTCATTTAATAACCTCTAGTCCATGTTTAGTCCCTGGAACCAAGCAGGTAGGGACTAGGTAGTTTTTAACCAAACAGGGCCATAGATTAACAACAGCTAATGAGTTGCACGGGACAGTGGACGCACCAGCACCATGTGCATCTACCGATGTACTGTGGTCATGCATAGTCTGTTGCAACAAAGAACAAACAACCAAGGAGCATATTTGTGTTGGTCCCAGTTTTGTTATCTGCACAGCAAATCTAGTCTTGCTCAAACTCTACAGCCTTGTCCCTTCCTTTCCTTTTTGAACTAGTACTTTCGCCCCTTCCTTTCCTCTTTGAACCATGTCCTAGATTTATGTGATATAACTTTCCCCACTACTTTCCCCCATTCCTTTCCTCTTTGAACCACGTCCTAGATTCATGCTATACAACTTTCCCCCTTCATTTCCTCTTTGAACCACATCCTAGATTACTTTTCCCACTACTTTCCCCCAGTCCTTTCCTCTTTGAACCACGTCCTAGATTCATGGTATACATGCAGCTAGAGCAATGCATGTGGAGTAAGTAAATTATACCTTAAGGTTCTTGGGGCGTGGTTCGGTGGGCGACGTGACGGCGACGAAGAAGAAGGGGTCGGAGGCCCTCCCGCGCCGCTGCTGGGTGGAAAGTGAACAGCTGCGCCGGTAGTCCCTCGCCGACGGCGACAACGTTAAGCCTCCTTCCCTTCCCGGCGGACGGATCCTGTCGGCTCTTTGAGCAGCAGTAAGGGGAGAGAGAGCCAGCGAAGTCTTGTTTAGATCTGGAGAGGGTGAGAGAGTGTGAAGAGAGCAACTACTCCCTCCATTCCAAATTACTCGTCGAAGAAATGGATGTATCTAGAACTAAAATACATCTAGATACATCCATACCTGTGACAAGTAATTCAAAACGGAGGGAGAGGGCAAGAGAGTGTGAAGAGAGCAAGTACAAGCGCTGAGGCTCCAGCGTGTATATATATACTAGAGAGAGAGTGTGAAGCGTGCAAACCCTAGAAAACATTTTGACCAGTCAAAGAATCCTCCTGGCACAAATTATGCTCAAGTGTAGTTATCGAACCCGAGACCTCAAGTTAGAAGGTGCAATAGGACCAAGGTGCGTGCGTGTGTGTGTGTGGGTGGGGGTGTGTGTGTGTGTGTGTGTGTTTAACAACATGTGTGTGTTAGAGAGAGCGACAAATCGACCTACTCCTACAGAGAGATGTTGTGTAGTGTACGATTTTAGCCGCGAGAGTCGGTGCATCCTCTCGTTTCCGGGCGTGTTCGGTAGGGACATGCGGACAGCTGCCACGCCCACTCATGACCAGCCTGGCCCACCCAAAGCCCCTCCATCGTCCGCGCGCGCTTCCCGCCTGAAACGGTCAACGCCGCTCCAAAGAGTCGGTGCCGCATTCATGCCCGGGCAGAGCAGACGTGACCTCTCACTGGCGCAAGAGTGACGGTTGCTTCGTCCGTCCAACTTACTGCTGGGTCTATGTGATTTGATGGCTCATTGGTCTTTATTACTAAGGTGGGGATGTCCCATGCTTTCGGCGAAAGGAGGTACTACTACTAGATTACAATTTTCTCCATTCTTACAGCGGAGGCGTGCAAGAGCAGTGAAAACACGCAGGCTCAGTGATTACATGGCCAACCTCACACTATCATCGTGCGACACCTAACTCTTTACATAGTACTCCCTCCGTTCCTAAATATTACTAGATGAGTCCCCGTGCGTTGCCGCGGAACAACGGTATATCTCTCTGCGCAAAATTATCGATTTCATAGAACTAAAAAAAACTCTATAACCGCATGACAAATGTGGTAGACAAACTAAATAAACTCCCATCATCATTTAGATCATCCCACGTAAGGAAAAAAGATCAGCCAACTCCTACTGCATAATGGGATTATATTTTTCTTTTTGACATGTTAATGGGACATAAAAGCTCACTTACATGCATGCTACCGGTGCATGCTTGCATGCAGACATGTTGATGTGATTTAAAACCCACTCAAATGCATGTGCCACGGTATTTCTGCATGCTTGCATGTGGCTTAGTGCGGAGCCTCTCAACGTCTAGATCAGACGGCTATTATGGACTGATTTACTTCATCTAACGGCTACATCAATTTTGATGATGTGGCTCAAGGAGAGGATAGAGAATTCCTAGTAGTGGGGGATAGCTATTACTAGTAGATAAGTCTTTGTAGAGATTCCACTACATACAGAACAAAATAAATGAATCTACACTTAAAATGCATCTATATACATCCGCATGTGGTTCATGGTGAAATCTCTACAAAGACTTATATTTAGGAATGGGGGAGACGGCATACTAAGCAAGCTTCTCCTCGTTCTGTGAGTTGATGGGACACATCAAAAGTACTCCAGTGTATAGAGCCTTGCCTCTAAGGTAGGCCCCACATGGTTTGCCTCTTTTTTTAACATAACACGTCAAGTCGCAATTTGTTTGTTCACCCGTGGTAAACGATCCTCCCTCCACCAAGTGGACAACCACTACACATGCCAAATTACCACATGGGTTGCCTTTTTCGTACAGAAATGAGCTCCACAGTGTACCCGCGCGGGTGTGGTTGGGAAAGAGACGGGAGTATGTGCGCCATGCATGCACCTCTTCTCTTCGTGCACGTCCCCCACCTACGTGGATGTGTGTGAGAGATACAAACCGCGTTCGTGAGTGTCTTTTGTTTTGGGGTGGGGGTGGGTGGGGGTTGATTTTGTGAATTATTTGTGGGAATATGTGTCGATGACATCTCAAACAAAATTTTGCATGCAATGTGTGTGAAATGGAGGCCTATCCATATCATACATAGAGGGTCGGGTAATCCACGAGAAGACAGGGAGGGGTCATAGCTATCGATAGAGTCGAAGAGAGGATCAAGTGGGTGGGTGCGAGATCGATGAAGAGAGCCATCAAAATTGTGTGTGTGTGTGTGTGTGTGCAAGATAAAGATATAGGGCGACTGGCCTACCGGAATGTTAGAGGGCACATGCCAAGTTTGTGTTTGGCAGGGAGACATGACTAGAGCGCTCGATGTATTGGTGTGTGTGGGCGGAGGGGTTGGGGGAGGGGTAGGCAGAGGCCTAACTATTGAGGTAGAACGACTCATATATGTGTTGAGAAGGAGAGACCCAGCTATGTCTTGAGGGAGATCGGTCGACATCCATACATAACTGAAGGACGGGAAATATGATGGGACAGAGAGAGAGAGAGAGGAGAGAGAGAGGGAGGGAGAGGGAGGGAGAGGGGTAGAGTGCTGGATGGATGATGGAGTTGCTTCTCGAAGATGGTGGGAGAGGCCTACTAGACAAACTGATGGTGGAACTGCAATGTTATCAATAAGAGTGGGGATGTGTTTCTGTGTGTGTCTGTGCGTGATAGATCTATCGGGACGCATCCATGGATGATGAAGGGGAACCATATGTTTGGTAAGCAAACCTAACTAGATCGGTAGATCAATTGTTGTTTGTCGGAGGAAGGGAGAGACACAACTAATGAGGTAGATCGATTGACGTGTGGGTAAAAATGAGTTATAAGGACCTAGCTAGCTATATGTATAGCGAGAGATCGGTCGGTGTACGTCCATTTGTTAGAGGAAAATAAGGCCCAGCGAGACGGATAGACAGAGAGAATGGAGCTAGGAGGTTGTGCGAGAGGCCCAACTACTAGCTAGATACTGGGAGGAGTGTGCGGTTGTGAGATCGATGAAAAGAGGGGCGAGCGTTTACACGTGTGTCTGACCGTATGAGAGACACGAGGAAAGGACACATAAAGGAGGAGATTGAAGGTGTGTGTGTGTTGTAGGCAGGCATCGCTGGAGAGGTTTATCAATCGGTGTGTGTTGGAAAGGAGTTGTAGAGACTCTGGGAGAACGACCTAAAGAAAAAAATGAATGTGCCCGGTGTATAGAATGCCGAGGGAGGGGAGGGCGAGGAGGGCGTGTGCATGCACGAGAGAAAGTTAGTGGTAGCTACAAAGGTTAGAGGATTGTGTGGGTGTAAGAGACTAACAAAGATCATAATTTGATATGAAAGCAGATTCATATATTTGAATAGGAGATCATAGTGTTTTAAACATTGCATGCATGAATATAGCGGTGATACACGTGCTGTGCACATGTTATACCATAATGTGATAATGCATGGCATTTGCAACTCACAGCTAAATGCCGAACAATCTAAACCATACTATACATCAAACAATCTCACATTTTATTTGAATTTGTGATAATGTGTGGAGTTTGCAGCTTACAACTAAATATTGAACAATCTAAACAATACTATATATCAAACATTCTCACATTTTATTTGAATTTGTGGTAATGTGTGGTGTTTGCAACTAACATCTAAATACTTGTAGGCGTAGGGGGAGGGGCACCATACATAACATGATAAACACATTATACATATGAGACATGGTTTAGATTATGAAGATCTAGCTAGAGCTAGAAATGTAATGTGACTTGAAATCAAAATAAAGTGGATTCAAAAAATCTAGTTCGAGTTCATATAGTACACATAGTTCATATGTAACTCGAGACTAACATGTGATGTGCTGTGAAGATAATACACAAACGATGGTTTAACTTGACAATAATGATGATTGTAGATCTTATTAAAACATAGAAATGAATTCAAATGCTTTGACTTCACAACAATCATTACTGTAGATCTTATTCAAATAGAGAAAGAAATTCAAATTTAGTTCATATTGAAGCGGTAGTATATACGTTTGGAATGCACTAAAACGTTCATTTGAGTAGTAGGTTGCATGCATTATACACGTAGCGAAATATTTTAATTGAACATAACATGAGTTCAATGTTTTGAATGACATTTGTAGTGCGCATTGATTTGGTACAGTACACATTAGGCTTCTCCAGAAATTTCAACCCGCGCCTTGTTAGCGCGAAATATTTAAGATATATCTTTGTCTTGTTGTGCTCCGACAACTCCCTCCATCTCAACCCGCGCCTTGCTATTCTGAAATTACAACGCGCACGAAAACTCCCACCTACTATGAAATCCCGACACACAAAATGCCCGTGGTACCCCTGAACCGAAAGAACCGCCTCAAATCAGTGGGGGTACTTTCGTAACTTACCCACATTTCGGACAAGCGCGTCTCTAAGCCATGGTTCCCCACTTCCATCCCATCCGCCCACCCATTCGTACACCGAGGCCGCGAAAACCCGCGATGAAACCCCACACCCTGCTCCGTCCGCCACCCAGCCGGAGCCTCTTCCCCGACGACGTCGTCCACAGCAACACCTCGACGTCCCTTATCCACCATACCAGATGAGGATCCGTCGTCGATCTCATCATCCCGCCGGTTCAGCCACCCAGTCCTCCACCTCCAAGGAGCTGCCCCGACGTCCTCCACCTCCAAGGAGCTGCCACCTCCATTCCCACAACGCCCACTTCACCTGCACCACCGAAAGAGCATCATCATCACCGTTTCCTCGGATGAAGCTGCGGCCTAATCGGCGCCACCAAAGAGGTTGTACACTAATCACCGCATTTTCTTCTTGATTCGATCTCACGGTGCTGCCGGCGCTCAGTCCCGAGCCGACACGGCGCGGCTCCATCCACGGCGGCGTCGCCGGCCACTTCCTCCACGGCGTCGCTCCCTCGGCGGCGACGTCCACATCAGTAGGAGCTGCTGCTGCTTTAGCTCTCGCTCGCGCTGCTGCTCTACTCTTTCTCTTGGTCCCCTGCCTGCTCTGCTCTTGCTATTGCTCTTGCTCACGTTGCTGCTCTCGCTCTTTCTCTTGCTTGCGATGCTGCTCTGATTTAGCTACGCTTCAGTCAACTGAATCGACTTTTGGGTCAGTCGATTTTTAGTGGGTGGGGGGGCTCGCCGGCGTGAAGGAAGAACTAGCCGCAGCGGGGAGGGGGGCTTGCCGGAGAGGTACCCCACTATAACGCCCTCGATGCGGCTATATCTCCAATGTGTTGAAGCACGACTTAGAGGCATAACCGCATTGAAAGCAATGTCACAAGTGAGGTAATCTTCACACAACCCATGTAATATAATAGGGGAAAAGATACATAGTTGGCTTACAATCGCCACTTCACACAATTACATGAATAAAGCATTACATCAACCAGATACAATCAAGGTCCGACTACGGAACCAAAATAAAAGAACAACCCCAAATGCGACAAGGTCCCCGATTGACCCCAACTGGGCTCCACTACTGATCAACTAGAACGAAACAACACAAAGGACAAGATCTTCATCGAGCTCCTCCTGAGCTAGGTTGCGTCATCTGCACGGACTCATCGGCACCTGCAAGCTAGTTTTAGAAGTATCTGTGAGCCACGGGGAGTCAGCAATCTTGCACCCTCACGATCAACACTATTTAAGCTTATGGGTAAGGTAAAGGTATGAGGTGGAGCTGCAGCAAGCGACTAGCATATATGGTGGCTAACATACGCAAATGAGAGCGAGAAGAGAAGGCAAAGCACGGTTGATAAAAGTATGATCAAGAAGTGATCCTATAGCAACCTACGTCAAGCATAACTCCAACACCGTGTTCACTTCCCGGACTCCGCCGAGAAGAGACCATCACGGTTACACACGCGGTTGATGTATTTTAATTAAGGTCAACTTTAGGTTTTCTACAACCTGACGTTAACAAATTCCCATCTGCCCATAACCGCGGGCACGACTTTTGGAAGTTCAAATCCCTGCAGGGGTGTCCCAACTTAGCCCATCACAAGCTCTCATGGTCAACAAAGGAATAGACCTCCTCCCGAGACATCCTGATTAGACTCGGTATCTCGGTTCTACAAGACATTCCGACAGGGTAAAACTAAACCAGCAACACCGCCCGAATGTGCCGACAAATCCCGATAGGAGCTGCACATATCTCTTTCTCAGGGCACACTCAAATTTTCCAAACTTCTGGTAGGCCAGCCCAGAGTTGCCCCTGGTGGCCACCGGCGGCTGACAGTTTGGACCAACACTCAGAGGAGCACTGGCCCGGGGGGGTTAAAATAATGATGACCCTCGAGAGCGCGACTCCCAAGGGAAAAGAAAAGGCTAGGTGGCAAATGGTAAAACCAATGTTGGGCATTGCTGGAGGAGTTTTACTCAAGGCGAACTATCAAGGGCTTCCCATAATAGCCCAACAGCGTAAGGAACGCAAAATCCGGGAACATAACACCGATATGACGGAAACTAGGGCGGCAAGAGTGGAACAAAACACCAGGCATAAGGCCGAGCCTTCCACCCTTTACCAAGTATATAGATGCTTTAATTAAATAAGATATATTGTGATATCCCAACAAGTAAACATGTTCCAACGAGGAACAACATCTCCATGTTCCAATAAGGAACAAACTTCAATCTTCACCTGCAACTAACAACGCTATAAGAGGGGTTGAGCAAAGCGGTAACATAGCCAATCAATGGTTTGCTAGGACATGGTGGGTTAGAGGTTCGACATGGCAATATGGGAGGCTTGAAAGCAAGTGGTAGGCATCGTAGCATAGGCATAGAAAAAGAGCGAGCATCTAGCAAAGCAAAGATAGTAGTGATTTCGAGGGTATGATCATCTTGCCTACAAAGTTGTCAGAGTTGACTGGATCCTCAAAAGCAAACTCAACGGGCTCCTCGTTAGCGAACTCGTCTCCCGACTCTACCCAAACAAGACAAACAAGCAACAAGGACACAATCAACCACGTGCAAAGCTCAAACAACATGATGCAAAGATGGTATGCTATGCGGGATGCGATGCGGGATGCATATGCAAGATTTGACAAGTAATGCCTGAACCAGGCCTCATCTTGGAAATCCAAGTGTGCCACTGGAAAGATGAGATGAAATCGCTTGAAAACGATATAAAGAACGCCGGAATCGGAGTTACGGTTTGGAAATGGCAAGCGATTCAAATATGACCACGTTCTGCGATTTACAGCAAGTAGCCATCTAATTGCAATGAGATGAACATGCTACAGCACTCAAACAAGGCATCAAAATACATGACAGGGATCCACTCAAGATGCTTAACAAAAGTCTAGCACTGAGCTACGGCCAAATCATCCATTAACAGGTTCAAACAAGCATGGCAAAAATGCATATGGTAAACAGATTTCAGACTTAGTGAAATTAACACTTGTTTGGAATCTCAGATCAGATAGTACTCTTTGGAGCAACAAAACTACATGCTACAGGACCTGAACATGGCAAAGTAAAATATGGCATGGAGCTACTCAAAAAGCTTAACAAAAGTCCCTTAGTGACCTTGAGCCAAAAGGGATCAGAAAACACATTTGCAAGCATGTGAACATGGCAAAACATAATCAGTTCTCAGACTTGGTGAAAACTGGAGCATGCTGAAAACAGATATCAAGTAGGTATGTTTACGAGCTCGATGCACTCACTACGGAGCAAGTCATGATAACCTAAGCATACACCCATCAAGAATACACGAAATACAAGCTAGACATGGCAAGAACAATAACATAGCATTCACGGATCAACTACAACATCCTCGGCAAAATTGCTAACAAGTAGACAATCTGCCCGGATTCACGAAGTAGCAAAAGTAGAGCTCGATTGACTCAAGCTAGGGTGCTCCATAATTGCAAACAAAGACATGGATGGATAGAGCACCACAAGATTAACAAAACAACCTTACTGATCATCCTCAAAAGAGGCACGGATCACTAGGAAACAACATGAAAATATGGCCATATGAGATAAACAGGTCAAGGACTTAGTGGAAATGCTAAGTCCCTGAAATCAGCATTACCAAGTGCCTCACTTGGCAAGCTTGTGCTAGTCACCACACACATCACAAAAATACATGGGTGGCACCTCTAGAAAGATGACAAAGCATATAACAAAACACATGTAGAGCTCATGGGCATATCATGCACACATTAATCATGGCAAAAATGACAAATATCTAAATGGAGCAGCAGATCTGATAATTAACTCATGTAGCACTCTTCTAACAACATTTCGGGCATCAAGATGGACTCAAATGAAAATGATGCAATGAGATGAAATGATGTACTCTCTGAGTCGAACATTTTGATATGCTACACGCCCAAAACGGATCTACAGATGCGGAGTTAGGATGCTATGAACATGTGCATTTGAAACATGGGAAACTCGGGGACTTAGTAGAAATTAGACCTCCAGATCTAGGATTCTTGGCACAGATTTCGATGCAGCATGGATCTCGCCGGAGAGCCTCGCCGGAGAGCGGCCGGAGACGAGGAGAAGGTGCGCCGGCGACGAGGAGGGGCCGGGTGCGGCTGCCGGAGCGTGGGGCGGCACCGGCAACGAGGTCCGCGGCGGTGGGGCAGCCAAGGCGAGGCGCGGCGGACCCGGCGCCCAGCGGGCGACGCTGGCGACGAGGATGCCGAAGGCGGCGGGCGGCGGGCACCGGCGGAGGCGCACGGTGGCCGGCGCGGCTCCTGGATCCAAGGGGCGGCGCGGGTGAGAGGAGAACGGGCGGCGGCGATTCGGGCCGGGAGGGCCCGATCTGGGTTCCTCGGCCCGCGGCGGCGCACGTTGACCGGCGGCAGGGTTGGGCGACGTGGCGCGCCGCGATTGGAGGAGGGCGGCGGCGGACATGTCCGGCACGCGGGGTGGACGCCTCCGGTGGCGCGAGGAGGACGAAGTTAGGGTTCATCCGTGAATTTCGGGAGGGGAGCACATATTTATAGGTAGAGGGAGCTAGGAGAGTCCAAATGAGGTGCGGTTTTCGGCCACGCGATCGTGATCGAACGATCGAGATGATGGAGCAGGTTTAGGTGGGTTTTGGGCCAAATTGGAAGGGTGTTGGGCTGCAACACACACAAGGCTTTTTCGGTCCCTCGGTTAACCTTTGGAGCATCAAACGAAGTCCAAATGGTACGAAACTTGACAGGCGGTCTACCGGTAGTAAACCAAGGACGCTTGGCAAGTCTCGGTCCAATCCGGAAATTTTTAATCCCCACACACTAGAAGAAGGTAGAAATGACCACCGGAGGAGAACGGAGCACCGGAATGCAAAACGGAAAACGGGGAAAAAGCTCGGATGCATGAGACAAACATGTATGCAAATGAAATGCACATGATGACATGATATGCAATGCATGACACGCAAGCAAAGACAAGGCAACAACAGCGAATAAGCGGAGGACACCTGGCACATCGGTCACGGGGTGTTACAACACTCCACCACTACGAGAGGATCTCGTCCCGAGATCTAGAATGGCACCGGAGGGAAAACGGAAGAGAAAGAGAAGAGGTAAAACTAAGTTGCTCCTTTGACAAACGAGTGAAACCAAAGAACCTTGAAAAGTTGAACAAATTGAAAGAAAGAATACAACGGAGATGAACGAAGTTGAAAACACTCCGTTAGGAAAGAGGAACAAGGAACATTACTAGAACCTTGTAGGTTGAAGACATAAGAAAAGTGTCACCAAGGACAAGAAGTACACGCAAGCACTCCGGATAAAATGAGATGTAGAAGGAATGATAAAGATCAATTACAACAACACTCCGGTTGGAAATGGAAGGGATTTAACATGATCTTGACAAAACAAGAAGATGGGTTGAAGAGAACAACGACACAATGCCTCCGGAACGAAAGAATAGAAGTTGTATCGACGGACGGAACAAAAGAAAGGAGAAGAAAACAACATCTTCTACCTAACAAGCATCTTAAAGAGAAGGGTCACACGGGGTTGTTGGAACAATCCACAACGAAAAGATAGGCTTGAAGTGGGCTTATGGAAAACATCTCAAAACCAAGAGGTGAAAATCTGCCACTAACGAAAATGATATATTGGATTGATATGAACAAGAAGACGAGAACTTATTTCACCGGGGGGATAGATGAAGAACTTGGGTCATATATAAGCACCATAAATAGCAAGAATCCTTAGGGAAGGCTTTGGTGAAATATAACCTAAGATAACTCCAATGACGAGATTGATGGATTTAAAATACCTCATTCTTAATAACATGTGAATCATGAAACATGAACTCAAATTATCAAGAATGACATAATACCACCTCCAAAGATACGATAGAAAGAAATTGCACTCCGGATTGCAAGATGAAGAAAAACTTGAGAGATGAGCGGCTGATGTATTTTGCATCTAGCACTTTGTGGTTATGTATTTTACGTCATGTATTGGAGATGCTATTAGAATTCCACTCAGGTTAACGTTGTTTGTTGTCTCTCTTGTCCTGCTTCAGCCTCGGCGTCGTACAACTCACTAGAGCTGCTCCAACGACGAAACCCTCCATCATAGCGGAGCAGTACCTCGGGCTCCATCTCCAGATGCCTAAGATCTTCTTCCCCTCCTCCATCAGCAAAGTCAGCCGGAGCATCCTCACCGGCCAACCCAATCACGCTGAGACCGACATGGCTTCGCCAAAGAGGTTGTACACTTGTTGCATCTCTTTTTTACTCTACATGTTATATATATTGTCCACTGAGAACATGGATTTGTTCCTTTAGTGTCTCCTTGAAATAAAAAACATAGGAATTTTAATTTTCACTTGTCCTCCTTTTAAATTCCTATTCATGAAGCACAAGACTAAGAGATAGTAGCATAATAGCATTATAACCGTACATTTTCTTGTGGTTTGACTTAATCTCACCATGCTTCTTTGCATCCTGTGATCTTCCAATTGTTGTTTATCAAACACCCAGATTGGCAGAAATCCTGTGTTTTTAAATTCTCTATTTTGCACGTGCATTCCTATCCTATTCCTGTCTATTTCCTATCCCTGCATTGCTGGAATACTCCAATTCAAACGAGCCCTTACAGAATTACTTCTCTTAGAGATAGTTGTCAAAGAAAACCTTGCGTGGTTTGTCCCGCTCCTGCTACGCAGTCGTCCACCCCAGCTCAGCTGCTCCAACGACAGAAGGGTCCAGCACAGCAGGGATCCAGCCTCCAGACTGTCTTTTGTCGCCTCAGATCTTCTTCCCCGCTGCTGGTAGCCATGAAAACTGCATTACCATCATCAACCAAGCAGATGACCTCGAGGACTACACGGGTCCGCAAGAGAGGTCACACTCTTTCGTGTCTACTTACGTTATGCATCGCTTAATATTACAGGCTACTTTATCGTCCTGTTCACCGATTAGACTCTGAGTCTGCTCCAAACTAATGGTGAAACTTGAGTTTTTAAATGGTTGTGGGGTACATATCGGGGCCACTATCAATAGTATCTATCTACTATCTGGTTAATCTCCGATTTCTACTATGAGTTTCATGTTGGGTGGGGTACATATCGGGGCCGCTATCAATAGTATCTATCTATTATCTGTATTTTTAACTGAAGCCATTATATGCCTGCTATTATTGGTTTTGGGTCTATCCACAGGTTGCTACCATCACTCTGGATTTCTGCATGCACTCCTTACATAATCTCACTATGTTTTATTCCTATGCATGACAGTTATTGTAAACAATGGAACTGAACATGTAGAGCAAAAGAGACGAGCCTTACGTGGCAATAACATTTCATGCAGACGTCGCTCCATGGTAGGCGCAAAGGCAACTCCTCCTCCACGCATTTCGGATTGTAATCAAGAGGAAGATATCTGTTCTGAGGGGGATTCAGAAGGAGAAGACAATTCCTATTTACCCCCTGAGGTCTTCGCTCTAACTTGGCATGCTGATGTTGGTTATATCATGCATATGGTGTCTTGCATTGCTTACTTTATACATCAAATATGTCATCTTCTTAGTTTAGACATCCTTTGTGCGAATGCCATCTGTTTAGTTTATTCATCGTTTATGTGAATTATGCAACGCCATCTTGTTTAGCCAGGCATCTTATATGTGAATTTTGCAATGCCATCCTGCTTAGCCAGTCATCTTATATGTAAATTATATCAGGCCATCCTTTTTTCGTTACATATTACATTTGTCAACAATGTTAGTACATTCAACTGCTCTTCGTGTGCATCAGCCATTTGACACGATGATGGAAAATTCTGGAGTGAAAACAAGGTCTTCATAGCAAACTATGCTATCTGACAACGCGCATATCTTGCTGGTTACGGATAGCTCCTCAGAGGAGGATTCAGAGACAGATGACTAGAACTATTCCCTCCCCCCCCCCCCCGAGGTGTATGCTCTAACTTGGCAGGGTCATGTTGCTCATATTGTGTGTATGGTGTCTCGCATTGCTATGTCATTTGATTAGTTTAGACATGCTTTGTGTTAATGCCACCTGTTCAGTGTCTAATTGCCATATATGTGAATTATGCATTGCCATCTTGTTGCAAGACATTATATATGTGAATTATACAATGCTATCTTGTTGCAAAGGCATTATATATGTGAATTATACATGTGAATTATGCAATGCCATGTTGTTTAGCCAATCATCATGTATGTGAATTATATCATGCTATCATTTTTTGTATTACGTGTTCCATTTGTCAACAACATTTGTATATTCAACAACTATACCTGTGCATCGGCCATTTGAAGTAGTGATGGAAGTATCTGGAGTGAAAACAAGGTATTCGGAGCAAACAATGCTACCTGCTGAAGCAGACATCTTGCTGTTTACAGAGAGCTCCTCAGAGGACGATTCAGAGACTGATGACGAGTCCTATTTCCCCCCTGAGGTCTATGCTCAAACTTGGCAGGGTTATATTACCCATGTCATGCATGTTGTCTTGCATTGCTTAGTTTTTACATCATATATGGATTACCATCTGCTTACTTGCTTACTATATAAATCATATATTTGAATTATATCATGCCATCATGTTTACATAGTACATACACATCATCTATCTGAATTATGGCATGGCAACCCATTTAATAAAGACATCATATAGTTATATAATCTCATCCCGTTTAGTGTTTACAGTCATCATATTTTGAATTATGGCATTCTATCCGTGAATATATGTGAATTATGGCATGTCAACCTATTTAATAAACACATTATATAGTTATGTCATGTCATCCTATTTACATAGTCTCATATTTTGAACTATGTCTTTCCATCTTTTTTAGTTAGCCATCATAATGTGAAATTGTGTCATGCTATCTTGTTTAGTTAGCCATCATATATGTGAAATTGTGTCATGCTATCCTGTTTGGTTAGACAACATAAATATGAATTATTTCATGCCCTCTTTTATTCCCCACTATCCATTGCACCTGTCTATCATACAATGTCTATACTTTCAATTACTTTTCTTGTTTATCAGCCATTTGAATTGGAGAGCATGATGGCAGTATCTAAGGGAGTAACAACACGATCTTCAGAAAAGATAGTGCTACCAGTTGATGCAGATAGAACCACAGATGTACTTGCCCAAGGACCAGATCCACCACACATAACCCAGACTCTCGCAGATTGTACCCCTACCTAGTTGGACAGAGAACCAGCTACACCCCTTCTAACCCCAACCCCGACAGATAGTAACCCAGTTCTAGTTGACACAACACCGTCTCCACCACAGAGCACCCAAACACAAGCAGTTAGTAAGGGAACTGCAGTTCCCAAAGCCCGAGGACCACCACTCTGAATCCCAACTCAACGCTTAAAGGAGAAGAAGATTTGTTCTCAGGTCAGGTTCTGTAGCTATGGTTCATACTCCTTTGCTCTTGCATTACAGTATTTACTCATACCAACTATTTTCAAATTTGAAGGATGGAATTGAAACTCTAATGGCGCAAAAGGTATGTTTTAAACCTGTTTCTTTAACTGGTTTGCTGTTGCAACCTGCTCTATGTTGATTTCAGTTTCAATTTAATAAACAGTTATGTTCTCATGTCATGCACATTACAAGTGTTGTTATTGCTCTATAGTTACCCACACTTATATTCTATCTATTCTGCTTTGTCTTGAACAAATATTATTTGAATTGTGTCTCTATCTTGATTTGGCAACAAAAACTAGAATGATATAGACCATAAAGTGACCATGGTACATAGATATATGTTTGTTTCATGTTGTTATCCTGTCCACTTTACTACTGAACTCATTTACCAAAATGAGTTTCATATACAACATGGTAAACATGTGATGTGTTTGCTTGTTTCTCTTTTAGAATGCGGACAAAATATTGGAGAACAGTACCGCGTTATCCAATGGTAAAGGAAGTAATGCAGATAAGGTTCAAGATAGTGAGACATCCCTATTGGTCTCCAAGAAAGCTGATAAAAACTATCTTGACGATAGTGAGGGAACCCAAAAGTCCCGTCTTGATGTAGTGTTGAGTTACTGGCCACTACTGCTAGCACAAGCTCTTCGAACTTGCTTCCTGAATTAGTTCGTCTTCTTGAGTCTCAACTTCAAGTTGAAAGACATCGATCAGATGTGCTGCGACAGGAAGTTGAAGGACTGAGGAAGTCCCTGCAGAATTCAGATGCATATTTTCTGGTGCAACAGCAAGCGCTGGAGGATTTAAGCGCCAAACAAGAGAAAGTTAATAAGATTGCTAAGCATATTGCCAGCATTATGGGTACCCAGGATATTGTTTCTTGAGATATTCTGAAGTGGTTTCAGTTCTGGATTTGTTTTGCTGCGGTGTTTATTTGTGCTGGTCACCAACTTTGACGACCAGTGTATATGATATGCTGCTTTGTTCCCTATATTTGCACTGGTGGCGAACTTTGATGCCCAATGGATGTAATATGTGTAATAGTTGTGATAGCCTAGCGCTAGTTGCTTGCTTATTTATTTCCTAGTTGTCTAGTTTATTTGTTTGCTTGTAGTCATTGCAGTTCTTTTTCCATGGTTAGCTAGTGGTTGCAATAACCTATTTTTTCTAAACTAGGCCACAATAAACATGGGCTAATATTTACTGTAGTGAAAATGGGCCTCCTACTGGCCGTAGAAACAGTGGGCCTTCTACGGGCCGTAGAAACAATGGGCCTTCTACGGAACGTAGAAACAATGGGCCTTCTGTGGGCCGTATCATCAATGGGCCTTATACGGGCCGCATGATCGATTGGCCAAATATGGGCCAAACAGACTGCATTATGGCCGTAAACAGGC
This sequence comes from Triticum aestivum, assembly GCF_018294505.1. Taxonomy (NCBI): domain Eukaryota; kingdom Viridiplantae; phylum Streptophyta; class Magnoliopsida; order Poales; family Poaceae; genus Triticum; species Triticum aestivum. Next base: position 550,186,779 of record NC_057797.1, on the reverse strand, counting down.
TAGAGTTGGAATCGTCCGTTCATGGGCCGACCATAACAGGCCATCGTTAATAGGCCGTATTTGATGACGCTATAAAAACGGCCCAACGTATTAACGGACCACAAACGGGCTGACTGTAACCACGGGCTGAATTTGGCCCACAAGCAGAAAATGACAGTAACGGGCCGTAAGTAAACAAATGCTGGAAATGAGCCCAAGAATAAATGGGCTCTCAGAAGGCCGAAAGATAACATGGGCTGGAAACGGCCCAACGGAATAACGGGCCATTAATGGGTATAAAGTGATACACTGTTCATTACGGGCTAGTTTCACCACGGGCCGTTAATGGGTGTAAAGTGATACACTGTTCATTACGGGCCAGTTTCACCACGGGCCGTTAATAGGCCAAGAGTTACATAGGGCCTCATATGGACCGAGAGACGTCATGGGCCATACATGGGCCAGAAGTGAAAATGGGCTGGAATCATATTGGGTGGCCCAGATGACGCTATTGGGCCTAATTCGGATAGGGCGTAATGGGCCTTGGGTTAGCGGGCTGTAAATGGGTTATATGCGAGCAGGCCGTTAACAGGCCTTACATGGGCCGGCCCGTCACCTTTTGACCAAGTCAAACGGGCCGGCCTTTTCACAGGAATGGGCCTCTGTTGGGTCGTGCCATGTGTCGACGTATCATAGGCGCCTTCTATCCAATGAGTGGATGACATCTGTTCCAACGATGAGCTGACACTATAAGAAACCTGTTAATCTATGATGGATTTCTGATGACGTTTTTGAATACTGTCATGGACGGACTAGTACAGTCCCGCAGGCCCGCTCAAGCCCGCTCGAGCCCGGCTAACCGTTCCTGGTATAAAATGCTAACCCTAATCCCTTCTCAGCCGCTCCTCTCTTCCTCCGCGGCCCCCATCTCTCCTCCCATAGGACTCCTCGCCGCCGCCCCCATCTCTCCTCCCATGCGACACCTCGCCGCCGCCCCATGATTCCGATGACTTTCGGTGGCTATGGACGACGTGCAGCCTACCCCCATCTTCCCCTCTCTCTGCTCCATCCTCCCCTCCTACTAGATTCACCACTAGCGCTCTCCAGCAACCCATCCCCGTTGCTAGGGTTTCGGCGCCGGCGCGGCACCGGCCAATCCTCTTCGTCTCCTGCCACCTGCTGGATGGTGCTTCTGGAATAGGGCCATGCGAGGCCGACCTCCCGCAGGATGTGCTGATGGGCGCACCCTGCAGCGGCATGTTTGGGATGAACGCGAGCCCGACGGTCTTGTCCCGCCCGATGATGGCGGCGGCGAACGCCAGTGCTCCTCGAACCCGTCCACCCATCCAGTGATGTACAACTTGTCGTCATGCGCGTGTACATGGTGAGCTTCCTCCCTCTCCCCCCTCTACCCCAAATCTGGATGGCACTTGCATCTGTTACATATATAAATATGAATAAGCACCACGATTTGGTATGCATCTAGATCGGGATGGTACCTGTAGTAAACGGTCGCTCCCTATCTGTATGCGTCCATGAGTCTACACACGGCCGCTCCTTGGCTTTTATTTTGAACAAAACTCCTCCCTAATCTTCATGTACTCCATGTCTGTGGTTGCTGTCATGTACTCAATGCCTTTCTTGTTTCAAAATTCCAATACCTGAAAGTGGCACATCATATTTCTAGTGGTGGTCCTGTTTACATGGCTTTTCTGATTTAGTTTCAGTCAAGTTTATATGAAATATAATCTCCTTTTATCTGATACTTTGGTCTGAATATTTACATTCTAATTACCATGTACGTACTAGTGCAGTATCCACATATTTTGTTGGTGTTATCTTGCAAAATAATAGTAAATGCAATCCTGAGATAGAAGTAAAAGTAGCATGTCCGCAGATAGAGTTGTACATGTAAACTTACTACAGGTGCTATATATGATTGCTTGGAATCATAAAGATCTCAAATAAATATACAAAAACAGATTCTTAACACAAATAAATATAGACTCATCAAATATATATATACTTTGTCCTTGGTCAACTTGTGATGCCAAATAATGTTCAGTATAATATCAACCTCTACTAACAACAGTTTACAATTCTATGATCATTTCCCTCCTACAGTTCTAAATATCATGTGAACATACATTGCTTTATGCAAGAGAAAGTATGTGTACTTTAGAAAGCAAAATGTTGAAGAAACATGTAAAAAAGATGTTGCATGGCTGCTGTTTAGGTCACTTCTTTAGAGGTTATAATCTCTATAAATCCACAAATTATACGGTTGTTTCATAATCATAACTTCTATTCAGGTCACTTCTTTATAGGTTAATACTTTCTTCATCCATTTATGAATGTGCAGGAAGGACTGTAGAACAGAGAAGGGGTTCATTGTAGAACAGAGAAGGGGTTCATCATGCCATTTGGGTTGGTTTGGGCTAGCTCCGGTGACGGTGTTGTCGGCCTCAACCACAAATGTTGAAGGTATCCCCCTCCATTCTTCCCTTTGGTCTTGTCATGTGTTCATTTTGTTTGCTTTCCACAGGATACTATCCTAGCTTGTTGGCAAACAAGCTCATTTCATTTGCTTTGCACATATGTGAGTTAAGTATGTTTATACCATATAAAGTGAGCTAACCAAAGATCGTTCCTTATCTGGTAGAGAGACTCGGCTGACTTGTTGTAGCAGACAACAAGATACTAATATGATAATCATTAGTGCCATTTTTATTACCTTCTCCAAGCAAAATCTTGGTAGCAAATTAACTAGACTGTTTGCTTCTAGTCATGGAAACTAAATAAATTTTATGGTTCTCATTTTTCTTAGTAGAGGGGCTGTCCTTTCCGACATAATGACATACCTCAATAGATTTTTAGAACGCTCTTGGAGCTGGAAATCGCTGTTACATTCATACCTCTAACACGGTCACTCCATTGAGTTGTGATAAATTTATTTCACCAAGTTGTCGTTCCAATTTTCAGTTTGTGAAATTGGTTGTCTGATATTTGTGAAAATTAGAACTCATGAACGATGGTTAGTAATATGTATATTATATTTTGTGGATCTGGAACTTTCTTAGGCAAGGCTATTATGTTACTAACATCTTATAATGTACTTATGCTAAGAAACTTTCAGGAAATTTATTTGTACTCGTTGTTTCTGCGAGAGTAGACAATATGCATGTTTAGGACATGATGTGAAGCTCGCATCTGATCATCTAATGAAGATATCTTGATTTGAATCGTTGAAGATAGTTTTGTAAGGACTTCTTAGTAAATGGTTTTTAGGACAGTACCTACCAAGCCCAGAACCATGCTATTTGTTGTGATAGTTTCCCCTGATCTTTAGGATTTTTGTTCCTCCCTGATGTTTTCCTTCCTAATCAATTTCCCTTGATGCTTCTGATGTGCTTAATCATGTTTGTAGGTATTGCATTACATTGAATTTGATGGAGAGAAACTTCTCCGAGAGAACTGAAAGAATGAGCTGTGAGGTGGAACTAAGGGGCTTTAAGAAACTTTTATGTGTTGTTGATGTAAACTGGATTGTGCTAGTTCCTAACTTTGATCTGTTTTGTATTTTGTCAACATTTCACTGAGGATACTGTAAACTGTTGTATTGTATATATCGGTGGATGCTTGTATAAATGCTACATGATCTATGTATTATATCTCATTTTGGAAATACTTTGTCTTGGGTCGAAGTTGACATTATGATCAGTGTAATGCATTATGCTAAAAAAGTGATGTCTCAAAATTGCACTGAATTTAAATGGGATAATTGGATGGACAATACTTAAATAGCTTCTAAATCCATGACGGTTCTTGTGACGAAAAATAATGTACATGTAGGCAACCACGTCATTCCAATCAGTCAATCCAAAATCCTACGTGGCATTTGTCTATGACGGCTTGTTCCGTCATAGAGGCACGGGCCAAGTTTGGGCTGGGCGGGCCTAGGGGCAGACCCGTGATGGTCAAAATCCGTCATGGAAGGTAAGTTGTCAAATTATGACGCGTGATACATGACAGATTTCTAATCCGTCATGGAAGTGCATCCATGATGGTTTTTCCCTTATCGATGACGGAAACAATCTGTCATGGATTAACAGGATTCTTGTAGTGCGACACGTGTTTCCTCCAGCCAATGATGATTTTACACGTGGAAAAATCCCCATTGGCCGGGGCTGTTAACGGGTTAATGGATCCAAAACCCGACCCGATAGCTTAACGGCGTTCCGTTACGGTGGATGCCACGTGTCGGTCACCCTTGATGAAAGCACTTCTGTGACGCGGGATTTATCGTCATGGAAGTGGACACTTCCATGATGATAATTTTGGTAATGTCATGGAACACTTCTACGACAGCACATGTATGACTATCTTGATTCTGTCATAAAATCGTCATGGATGTACATGCATGACAGAAAATGCGACCTACTGTGACAAACACGTATCATCACGGAAGTGTATTTTTTTTGTAGTGAATATTTGTTCTACCTTTATCTCCTCGTTGGGTTCGACACTCTTACTTATCGAAAGAGGCTACAATTGATCCCCTGTACTTGTGGGTTATCAAGACCTTTTTCTGGCGCCGTTGCCGGGGAGTTATAGCATGGGGTGAATATTCTCGTGTGTGCTTGTTTGCTTTATCACTAAGTAGTTTTTATTTTTGTGCTCTTGTTTTCTATCTTTAGTTATGGGTAGGAAACACAAAATACCAAAAAAAATTAGTTGTACCTACTACACTAATGGTTGAAGAACCACTCAAAATCTATCACACTCCTGAAGCTTTTTACTTGGATCATCTTTGATCCCTATGTGCTCGTGCTAAAACCCCAACTAGCTTAGTTGGGGGGAAATCTTTAGATGAGCATGCTTGTTATGTGCGACACCACATATCTAAAAAAGGGAAACTTTTACTGGATCAAATTCATCGTTTGCAATGCTATGCTTGGAATTTATGTGAAATATATGATGTTACTTGTTGTTCTAAAAACCCTAAGAAATACCTTCCCTACCAATGTGAGTTTAGCGATAATGGAATCGTATCTTCGTATGCTAAGGGTGTTTATAATTACTATGATGTTCGATAAATTGAAGAATTTGTTGGTTTTAAGGGTGCTTATGAAATTGCTTCTTTGATTGGAAAGTATAATGCTACTCTTTACAAATCTAAATTTTTTTCCATACTTAAATATTGTTATGATAATTATGCTTCTAATGCCTATGTTAAACCATATATTGAGGACTCCTCCATTGTCCAAGAAGAGACTAATATTTTGTAGGAGTCTATGGAAGAAGAAATTGATGAAACTGTGAGCTCGTTGGATGAAAAGGATGATGAGGAGAGCGAAGAACACAAGGAGGAAGATCGGATTAGCTGCCCGTGCCCACCTTCTAATGAGAGTAACTCTCCAACTCATACATTATTTAATGCCCCTTCGTTATTACCGAAGGATGATTGCTATGATGATTCTTATGATCCCGTTGATTCTTTTGAAATACCCCTTTTTGATGAACTTGATGCTTGCTATGCTTGTGGCCATGATGCCAATATGAATGATGCTTATGGTGATGAACTTTCTATAGTTCCTTATGTTAAACATGAAATTGTTTCTATTGCACCCACACATAATAGTCCTATTATCTTTTTGAATTCTCCAAACTACACTATATCGGAGAAGTTTGCTCTTATTAAGGATTATGTTGATGGGTTGCATTTTACCGTTGCACATGATGATTTTGACGAATGTAATAAGCATGTGCTTGCTGCTCCTACTTGAAATTATTATGAGAGATGAACTACATCTCCACCTCTCTATGTTTCCAACACGATAAAATTGCAAAAACTGTTTATACTATGCACCGGCCGTTACTATGTGTGCATGAATTGTTCTTTTATGACATGCCGATGCATAGGAAGAGAGTTAGACTTCGTCATTGCTTGATATATGTTTCTTTGTGCTCACTACTAAATGCCAAGTCATTGCTAATTCAAATTGGCTTTGATATACCTTGAGATCCGGGTGGATCCATTACTTGAGCACTATATGCCTAGGTTAATGGCTTTAAAGAAAGCGCTGCCAGGGAGACAACCCAGAAGTTTTAAAGAGTCATTTATTTCTGTTGAGTGCTTTTAGAAAGTTTAAAAACTAAAAAATAAAGAGGGGAACCCAAAACTTTTCAAAAAGAAAAGCGAAAGTGAGAAAGACGAGCATTGTTAAAATGGGAGCTACCCTTGAACTTTGATAATGCCCATGGAAACTTTGTGACCCTTGATTACAGAAACTTTTCAAAAAAATAATTACCCCCTTGTACAATTCCTTTGTATTATAAAAATAACGTGCCAAGATTTGCCTTTAGGATGTTTACATTGCTTGTTGGTTTGTGCGGTGCAGAACAGAAACTTTGGCTGTAGTGCGCGATTTTACTTTGTTTACTGGAACGTCAAACTGTTATGAAACTTTTTGAACTGTCTTTCTATAAAAAAAATTATTTTTCCTAATTTTGGCATAATGTTTTGAGTACTAGAGGTATGGTGAATGTTCAGATTACTACAAACTGTCCTGTTTAAGACAGATTCTGTTTTTGATGCATTGTTTGCTTGTTTTGATGAAACTATCGATTTCTATCAGTGGATTAAGCCATGGGAAAAGTTATATTACAGTAGCTAAAGTGCAAAAACAAAATATGAATTGGTTTGCAACAGTATTAGAGTAGTCATTTGTTTTATTATACTAACGGGTCTTATCGAGTTTTTTGTTGAGTTTTGTGTGGATGAAGTGTTCGAAGATCGAGGAGGTCCCGATGTGAGGAGAAGGAGGAGAGGAAAGAGCTCAAGCTTGGGGATGCCCAAGGCACCCCAATTAAATATTCAAGGAGACTCAAGAGTCTAAGCTTGGGGATGCCCCGGAAGGCATCCCATCTTTCTTCAACAAGTATCAGTATGTTTTCGGATTCGTTTCGTTCATGTGATATGTGCAAATATTGGAGCATCTTTTGCATTTAGTTTTCACTTTTATTTTATGAACCATGCTGGTATGAGATAGTCTTTGGTTGATTTATAGAATGCTCATTGCACTTCACTTATATCTTTTGAGTATGGCTTTATAGAATGCTTCATGTGCTTCACTTATAGCATTTGAAGTTTGGATTGCCTGTTTCTCTTCACATAGAAAACCGCCATTTATAGAATGCTCTTTTTCTTCACTTATATTTGTTAGAGCGTGGTCATATCTTTTGTAGAAATAATTAAACTCTCTTGCTTCACTTATATCTATTTAGAGAGATGACAGGAATTGGTCATTCACATGGTTAGTCATAAAATCCTACAGAAAACTTGTAGATCACTGAATATGATATGTTTGGTTCCTTGCAATAGTTTTGCGATATAAAGGTGGTGATATTAGAGTCATGCTAGTGGGTAGTTGTGAAATTGAGAAATACTTGTGTTGAGTTTTGAAAGTCCTGTAGCATGCACGTATGGTAAACATTGTGTGACAAATTTGAAGCATGGGGTGTTCTTTGATTGCTTTCCTTATGAGTGGCCGTCGGGGACGAGCGATGGTCTTTTCCTACCAATCTATCCCCCTAGGGGAATGCATAGTAGTACTTTGCTTCGAGGGCTAATAAACTTTTGCAATAAGTATATGAGTTCTTTATGACTAATGTGAGTCCATGGATTATATGCACTCTCACCCTTCCATCATTGCTAGCCTCTACAGTACCGTGCATTGCCCTTTGTCACCTCGAGAGTTGGTGCAAACTTTGCCGGTGCATCCAAACCCCGTGATACGATACGCTCTATCACACATAAACCTACTTATATCTTCCTCAAAACAGCCACCATAACTACCTATCATGGCATTTCCATAGCCATTCCGAGATATATTGCCATGCAACTTCCATCATCATCATATACATGACTTGAGCATTTATTGTCATATTGCTTTGCATGATCGTAAGATAGCTAGCATGATGTTTTCATGGCTTGTCCGTTTTTTGCTGTCATTGCTACGCTAGATCATTGCACATCTCGGTACACCGCCGGAGGCATTCATATAGAATCATACTTTGTTCTAGACATCGAGTTGTAATATTGAGTTGTAAGTAAATAAAAGTGTGATGATCATCATTATTAGAGCATTACCCCAGTGAGGAAAGGATGATGGAGACTATGATTCCCCCACAAGTCGGGATGAGACTCCGGACTTAAAATAATAATAGAAGAGGCCAAAGAAGCCCAAATAAAAAAAGAGGTCAAAGAAGCCCACCAAAAAAACAAAAAAATGAGAGAAAAAGAGAGAAGGGGCAACGTTACTATCCTTTTACCACACTTGTGCTTCAGAGTAGCACCATGTTCTTCATATAGACAGTCTCTTGAATTATCACTTTCATATACTAGTGGGAATTTTCATTATAGAACTTGGATTGTATATTCCTATGATGGGCTTCCTCAAATGCCCGGGGTCTTCATGAGCAAGCAAGTTGGATGCACACCCACTTAGTTTCCAGTTTGAGCTTTCATACACTTATAGCTCTTAGTGCATCCGTTGCATGGCAATCCCTACTCCTCACATTGACATCAATTGATGGGCATCTCCATAGCCCGTTGATTAGCCGCATCAATGTGAGACTTTCTCCTTTTTTCCTTCTCCACACAACCTCCACCATCAGAACATATAAGAAAAATCTGGGCGAAAGTTTCAATCCAATCGGAGTTACGGATCTCCGGATATATAAGAAACAGTGAAAGGGCAGAATCCGAGAACGCAGAAACAGAGAGAGACAGAGAGATAGATCCAATCTTGGAGGGGCTCTCGCCCCTCCTCCTTCATGGAGGCCATGGACCAGAGGGGAAACCCTTCTCCCATCTAGGGAGAAGGTCAAGGAAGAATAATAAGAAGGGGGGGCTCTCTCCCCCTCGCTTCCGGTGGCACCGGAACACCGCCGGGGGCCATCATCATCACCAGAATCTACACCACCACCTCCGCCATCTTCACCAACATCTCCATCACCTTTCCCCCTCTATCTACAGCGGTCCACTCTCCCACAACCCGCTGTACTCTCTACTTGAACATGGTTCTTTATGCTTCATATTATTGTCCAATGATGTGTTGCCATCCTATGTTGTCTGAGTAGATTTTCGTTGTCCTATCGGTGGTTGGTGAATTACTATAATTGATTTAATTTGCTTGTGGTTATGTTGCTGTCCTTTGGTTCCCATCATATGAGGACGTGCATGGATCACACCATAGGGTTAGCTGTATGTTGATAGGACTATGTATTGGAGGGCAAGAGTGATAGAAGCTTCAACCTAGCATAAAAATTGATGCATATGGGATTGAAGGGGGACCAATATATCTTAATGCTATGGTTGGGTTTTACCTTAATGAACATTAGTAGTTGCGGACGCTTGCTAGTAGTTCCAATCATAAGTGCATAGAATTCCAAGTCAGGGATGACATGCTAGCAGTGGCCTCTCCCACATAAAACTTGCTATCGGTCTAGTAAAGTAGTCAAATTCTTAGGGGCAATTTCGCAACTCCTACCACCACTTTTCCACACTTGCTATACTAACTTTATTGCTTCTTTATATAAACAGCCCCTACCTTTTATTTACATGCTCTTTATTATCTTGCAAACCTATCCAAAAACACCTACAAAGTTTTTCTAGTTTCATACTTGTTCTAGGTAAAGCAAACGTTAAGCGTGCGTAGAGTTGTATCGGTGGTCGATAGAACTTGAGGGAGTATTTGTTCTACCTTTATATCCTTGTTGGGTTCGACACTCTTACTTATCGAAAGAGGCTACAATTGATTCCCTATACTTGTAGGTTATCAAGACCTTTTTCTGGCGCCGCTGCCGGGGAGCAATAGCGTGGGGTGAATATTCTCGTGTGTGCTTGTTTGCTTTATCACTAAGTAATTTTTATTTGCTGTTTGTAAGTTGTTCTCTATCTTTAGTTATGGATATGGAACACGAAATACCAAAAAATTAGGTCTACTTGCTACTCATGGAGATGGGGAACCTCCTAAAACCCTCGATGCTCATTATGTGAAAGATATTATGTACTACTTTGATAATCCCGAGAAAACCCCATTCAACTTTATAATGGGAGTAACGTTGGATCAACGTGAATACTTTAGGGATTATCGCTTGACTCAAAAAGGGAAACTATTATGGGATCAAATTTATATGTTGCATTGGTATGCTCGGCAACTATGCTTGAGATATGATTATACTTGTTGCTCTAGGATGAAGGCTCCACACCTTCCCTTTTCATGTGAATTTAATGATGATGAAACCTTCGATTCTTATGCTAATGGTATATATGATTATTATGATATGGAACAAATAGAAGAATTCGTTGCTTTTATGGGTGCTTATGAAATAGATTCTTTGTTTAAAGAGTTTGAAGATTTTGATGATTCGGTTTATAGACCTGAAAATTTAGCTATCCTTAAATATTGCTATGAGAATTATAAATACAATTATGATATTGATGAATTTATTGAGAAAGTCTCCGTTGTCCAAGAAGAGACTAATATTTTGCAGGAGTCTATGGAAGAAGAAATTAATGACATTGTGAGCTCATTGGATAAAAGAGATGAGGAGGAGAGCGAAGAACAAAAGGAGGAAGAGCAGATTGATCACCCGTGCCCACCTTCTAACGAGAGTAACTCTTAAACTCGTACATTGTTTAATTTCCCTTCGTGCTTACCGAAGGATGATTGCTATGGTGACTGTTATGATCCCGTTGATTCTCTTGAAATATCCCTTTTTGATGATCCTTGCTATGCTTGTGGCCAAGATGCCAATATGAATTATGCTTATGGAGATGAACTTGCTATAGTTCCTTATGTTAAACATGAAATTGTTGCTATTGCACCCACGCATGATAGTCCTATTATATTTTTGAATTCTCCCAACTACACTATATCGGAGAAGTTTACCCTTATTAAGGATTATATTGATGGGTTACGTCTTACTATTACACATGATGATTTTGATAGATATAATATGCATGTGCTTGCTGCTCCTACTTGCAATTATTATGAGAGAGGAAATACATCTCTGCCTCTTTATGTTTCCAACACGAAAAAATTTCAAGAAACTGTTTATACTTTGCATTAGCCTTTATTTGTGTGCATGAATTGTTCTTTTATGACATGCCGATGCATAGGAAGAGAGTTAGACTTCGTCATTACATGATATATGTTACTTTGTACTCACTACTAAATTACAAATCATTGTTAATTAAAATTGGCTTTGATATACCTTAGGATCCGGGTGGATCCATTACTTGAGCACTATATGCCTAGCTTAATGGCTTTAAAGAAAGCACTACCAGGGAGACAACCCAGAAGTTTTAGAGAGTCATTTATTTCTGTTGTGTGCTTTTATAAAGTTTAAAAATAAAAATAATGTGCCAAGGTTTTCCTTTAGGATGTTTTAGATTGCTTGTTGGTTTGTTTGGTGCAGGACAGAAACTTTGGATATAGTGCGTGATTTTACATTTTTTACTGGAACGTCAAACGGATCTGAAACTTCTTGAACTGTCTTTGTATACAAATTATTTATTTTTCCTAATTTCTTTAGAATTTTTGGAGTACCAGAAGTATGGTGAATGTTCATATTATTACAGACTGTTCTGTTTTACACAGATTCTGTGTTTGATGCATAGTTTGCTTGTTTTGATGAAACTATCGATTTATATCAGTGGATTTAGCCATGTAAAAGTTATATTACAGTAGCTACAATGCAAAAACAAAATATGAATTGGTTTGCAACAGTACTTAGAGTAGTGATTTGCTTTATTACACTAACGGATCTTACCGAGTTTTCTGTTGAGTTTTGTGTGGATGAAGTGTTCGAAGATCGAGGAGGTCTCGATGTGAGTAGAAGGAGGAGAGGAAAGAGCTCAAGCTTGGGGATGCCCAAGGCACCCCAAGTAAATATTCAAGGAGACTCAAGCGTCTAAGCTTGGGGATGCCCCGGAAGGCATCCCATCTTTCTTCAACAAGTATAAGTATGTTTTCACATTCGTTTCGTTCATGCGATATGTGCAATCTTGGAGCGTCTTTTGCATTTAGTTTTCATTTTTCTTTTATGCACCATGCTGGTATGAAATATTCCTTGGTTGATTTATAGAATGCTCTTTGCACTTCACTTAATTTTTTTGAGTATGGCTTTATAGAATGCTTCATGTGCTTCGCTTATATCATTTGAAGTTTGGATTGCCTGTTTCTCTTCACATAGAAAACCGCCATTTATAGAATGCTCTTTTGCTTCACTTCTATTGCTTAGAGTGTGGGCTTATCTTTTGTAGAAAGAATTAAACTCTCTTGCTTCACTTATATCTATTTAGAGAGATGACAGGAATTGGTCATTCACATGATTAGTCATAAAATCCTACATAAAACTGGTAGATCACTGAATATGATATGTTTGATTCCTTGCAATAGTTTTGCGATATAAAGGTGGTGATATTAGAGTGGTGCTAGTTGAGTAATTGTGAAATTGAGAAATATTTGTGTTGAGGTTTCCAAGTCTCATAGCATGCACGTATGGTGAACCGTTATGTAATGAAGTTGGAGCATCAGGTATTTATTGATTGTCTTCCTTATGAGTGTCGGTCGGGGACGAGCGATGGTATTTTCCTACCAATCTATCCCCGTAGGGGCATGCGTAGTAGTACTTTGCTTCGAGGGCTAATAAACTTTTGCAATAAGTATATAAGTTCTTTATGACTAATGTGAGTCCATGGATTATACGCACCCTCACCCTTCCATCATTGCTAGCCTCTTCGGTAACGTGCATTGCCCTTTCTCACCTCGAGAGTTGGTGCAAACTTCGCCGGTGCATCCAAACCCCGTGATACGATACGCTCTATCACACATAAACCTCCTTATATCTTCCTCAAAACAGCCACCATACCTACCTATCATGGCATTTCCATAGCCATTCCGAGATATATTGCCATGCAACTTCCATCATCATCATATACATGACTTGAGCATTTATTGTCATATTGCTTTGCATGATCATAAGATAGCTAGCATGACGTTTTCATGGCTTGTCCATTTTTTAATGTCATTGCTACGCTATATCATTGCACATCTCGGTACACCGCTTGAGGCATTCATATAGAGTCATACTTTGTTCTAGACATCGAGTTGTAATATTGAGTTGTAAGTAAATAAAAGTGTGATGATCATCATTATTAGAGCATTGCCCTAGTGATGAAAGGATGATGGAGACTATGATTCCCCCACAAGTCAGGATGAGACTCTGGACTTTAAAAATAAATAAAAGAGGCCAAAGAAGCCCAAATAAAAAAAAGAGGTGATGGCAGCCCACCAAAAAAAGAAAAAAAAAGAAAAAATGAGAGAAAAGGAGAGAAGGGGCAATGTTACTATCCTTTTACCACACTTGTGCTTTAGAGTAGCACCATGTTCTTCATATAGACTGTCTCTTGAGTTATCACTTTCATATACTAGTGGGATTTTTCATTATAGAACTTGGCTTGTATATTCCGATGATGGGCTTCCTCAAATGCCCGAGGTCTTCATGAGCAAGCAAGTTGGATGCACACCCACTTAGTTTCCAGTTTGAGCTTTCATACACTTATAGCTCTTAGTGCATCCGTTGCATGGCAATCCCTACTCCTCACATTGACATCAATTGATGGGCATCTCCATAGCCCGTTGATTAGCCGCGTCGATATGAGAATTTCTCCTTTTTTGTCTTCTCACACAAACCTCCATCATCATATTCCATTCCACCCATAGTGCTATGTCCATGGCTTACGCTCATGTATTGCATGAGGGTTGAAAAGGCTGAAGCGCGTTAAAAAGTATGAATCAATTGCTCGGCTTGTCATCGGGATTGTGCATGATTTGAATGCTTTGTGTGGTGAAGATGGAGCATAGCCAGACTATATGATTTTGTAGGGATGAGCTTTCTTTGACTATGTTATTTTGATAAGACATAATTGCTTGGTTAGTATGTTTGAAGTATTATTGTCTTAATGTCAAATGATAGACTATTGCTTTGAATCACTCGTGTCTTAATATTCATGCCATGATTAGATTACATGATCAAGATTATGCTAGGTAGCATTCCACATCAAAAAATATCTTTTTTATCATTTAGATACTCGAGGACGAGTAGGAATTTTAAGCTTGGGGATGTCGATACGTCTCCGTCGTATCTATAATTTCTGATTGTTCCATGCCAATATTCTACAACTTTCATATATTTTTGGAAACTTTTTATACTATTTTTTGGGACCAACATATTGATCCAGTGCCCAGTGCCAGTTCCTGTTTGTTGCATGTTTTTTTGTTTCGCAAAAAATCCATATCAAACGGAGTCCAAACGGGATAAAAACGGACGGAGAATATTTTTGGAATATATGTAAAATATGGGAAGAAAATCAACGCCAGACGGTGCCCGAGGGAGCCACGAGGTAGGGGGGCGCGCCCCTAACCCTCGTGGGCCCCCCCGTAAGGCGGTTGCTGCTCTTCTTTGGCCGCAAGAAAGCTAATTTTCGGGAAAAACAAGGCGAAGGTTTCAATCCAATCAGAGTTACGGATCTCCGGATATATAAGACACGGTGAAAGTGCAGAATCCCAGAACGCAGAAATAGAGAGAGACAGAGAGACATATCCAATCTCGGAGGGGCTCTTTCCCCTCCGCCTTCATGGAGGCCATGGACCAGAGGGGAAACCCTTCTCCCATCTAGGGAGAAGGTCAAGGAAGAAGAAGAAGAAGGGGGGATCTCTCCCCTCTCGCTTCTGGTGGCGTCAGAACGCTGCCGGGGGCCATCATCATCACCGCAATCTACACCAAGACCTCCGCCATCTTCACCAACATCTCCATCACCTTCCCCCCCCCCCCCTCTATCTACAGCGGTCCACTCTCCTGAAACCCGTTGTACCCTCTACTTGAACATGGTGCTTTATGCTTCATATTATTATCCAATGATGTGTTGCCATCCTATGATGTCTGAGTAGATTTTCGTTGTCCTATCGGTGGTTGGTGAATTACTATGATTGATTTAATTTGCTTATGGTTATGTTGTTGTCCTTTGGTGCCCATCATATGAGCGTGCGCGTGGATCACACCATAGGGTTAGTTGTATGTTGATAGGACTATGTATTGGAGGGAAAGAGTGACAGAAGCTTCAATCTAGCATAGAAATTGATGCATACGGGATTGAAGGGGGCCCAATATATCTGAATGCTATGGTTGGATTTTACCTTAATGAATGTTAGTAGTTGCGGACGCTTGCTAATAGTTCCAATCATACGTGCATAGAATTCCAAGTCAGGGATGACATGCTAGCAGCGGCCTCTCCCACATAAAACTTGCTATCGGTCTAGTAAAGTAGTCAATTGCTTAGGGGCAATTTCGCAACTCCTACCACCACTTTTCCACACTCGCTATACTAACTTTATTGCTTCTTTATCTAAACAGCCCATAGCTTTTTTTATGTGCTCTTTATTATCTTGCAAACCTATCCAAAAACACCTACAAAGTATTTCTAGTTTCATACTTGTTCTAGGTAAAGCAAACGTTAAGCGTGCATAGAGTTGTATCGGTGGTCGATAGAACTTGAGGGAATATTTGTTCTACCTTTAGCTCCTCATTGGGTTCGACACTCTTACTTATCGAAAGAGGCTACAATTGATCCCCTATACTTGTGGGTTATCAGTGCACCAGTAGGGCACCTACGGGGGCAACTCAAACACAGAAGTAGAGCAACTTGTGCAACTCAACAGCATATAGACAGCCAACCTAGTACAAAATGGGAAGCAACCTAAGCATGACAACTAGTGCAAAAATGCAGGACATGTGGATAGCCAACTAGTATATTGATGTAGCCAACTAAGCAGGCAACTTGTGCAACTGAACAATATTTAGATAGCCAACCTAGTGCAAAACAGGAAACCAACTAAGCAAGACAACTAGTGCAAGTGTAGAACATATGGACAGCCAACTAGTATAGTGATGTAGTCAACTGAACAGCGTGTGGACACCTAACTAGTACAAACAGTAAGCCAACTGAGCAAGACAACTGATGCAACTGCAGAACATATGGACAACCGACTACTATATGGATGCAGCCAACTGGGTAGAATTTTGTGCAACTAATGAAAAATCTCTATACAATAAGTTCAATCAGCCATTGCATTGCACACAACGTTGCGTACATCTAACAATAAAGGAAATAGAACTTGGAGGAAGACTAGGAGAAATCATGAACAAATCTCAAGCCCCTGCCCCTTAATAGCAACAACATGGACAACGAACAAACACTTTCCATCACCCTAAAATCGCACAACTGGCGCCGTGGACGTGCATCCCCTGCTAGCTATCGAACACCGTAGGAAAACGAGTACTCGTGCCCTACCCAACTACACCTCTGTGCCATAGATCCCGACCACCGTTGGGGGCGTGCTACCAGAGAAAAGGCTCAACCGCATCAGAGGGAGAGATGTGCTACATTGACCATAAATGGGAGCAGTTCGCGCCATTCGAACCCTAGGAAGCATCCCCCTCACAGTCCGGCACATCCACGTCCCACCGAGACATAGAGAGGAAGGAGAAGCAAGGAGAAGCAGAGCATACCCCCGACGCCAACGAGCACCAGCGATTCCCTCCGCAGAGAGCCACCCGCAAGCCCGCCGACGACTTGAGGACTCCGTCGCCCCTCCCCCGTATCGCGACCCGTTCGGTGGAGAGGCCTGGTGAGGATGAAGACTAAACTCTGTATGGGGAGAGAGCACCGACGCGAGGGATTTCAGGCACCAATTTCGAAACCGCCGCTCACGACCCTCTCTCCTCCCGCTTCTATCGCTTGCACGTGGGCCTCCCCCACGTCCGGATGGGGACAACCACCCAGGACCGCAGGCGGGGCCAATCCCGACCAGGTGACACCTGGCCCACGCGGGCGCGATCCGTGGCGCGATCGTGCAGCCAGGACGCGGCCGCCCGTTTTTGTTAGATGGTGCGCGTGCCATTTTAAGGTTTTAAGATTTCTTTTGAGGAGTTAAAGGTTTCCTTTTTTTTCAGGTATGGAGTTGATTTTTTTTAAAGATCGGCTAGAGACGCTTTTACAGATACAATGGTAGACTTCAACAGAAAACACCACGAGATCATGGAAAACATCTATAAGTAATCCTCCGTCATTTGCAAAAACATTCACATCCGGACTGATCGATCACCTAGAACGATCGCTCCGTGAACAAAGGATTCAGAGGAAACAAAATGTAGCCTAGCGGCCACCGCTCGATGCCTTGGGTGCGTGCACGAAGCAGAAGAAGAAAAACATCGATCCATTCCCTCAAAAAAAAGAAAAAAATCCATGGTTCCTCCATGGCTTCATTTCCTCTGCTGCGCGCGTGCACCTTAGCACCGCATCGACTCCCTGATGGCCATGGACGCCACGGCCTTGGCCCAGGCGACCAGCTCCCGCTTCATCCTCCCCTCGTCGTCCCACAGCAGCCGCACATCCACCTCCACCTCCACGGCGCTCCTCTGCAGTATGCCCCTTTCCCTCCCCTCCGTAGACGAATTAGCACCGCTGTCCCCCGCCCACGGCCTCGCCGCCTGGACGGCGGGAACGCAGGCAGCCGCCGGCTGAGGCAAGGCCCTGCCATCCAAAGCCATGATGGATGATGAGTTCGGATTTCGAGGCCGTCGTTGCAGAGGAATTCTGCTGTTGGCCGGATTGATGTCTCGGTTGGTGCTGCTGGGGAGTTGAGGGCACACTGCGCGCTCTATATATACACCGGCCGGCCAGCGGCGCGTGCGCGGGCCGCGGACGTGGGACGCACGAGTAGCATATGGGCGATCGGCCTCACACGTGTACGCGCCAGTGCCTGACGACTGACAACACAACGTTGATACTTGCCCTGCCTGCACAGGTGTCCGGGAAACACACGCTGAAATTAACCGGTTGGTTGGTTGGTTCGACGGGACGGGGTATGTGCATTCAGGTGCTAGACGCGATCGTGTTCCTGACTGGTCGGGCGGCCGGGGTAGTTGGAACTGGGACATCGTTAGTCACGCGGGATCACACCGGCCTAGGTTTTAAATTATGGTCACTTGCACGTGTCAGTGCCGTGAAACATATAGTACTACTATATGGTTATATGGTACTGTGGTGGATCATTGTCATCATCGAACTACGCGTCCCGATCGATGGGAGTATGTGGACTGAGGCGTTTCGGTCGATGCTGATCGTGGCATCGATGATGTTTTCTCGGAAAAAGAGGTTGAAATCCATGGCCTATACATCAATAGATGTACACATGCATTTTTGTTAAATTATTATTCAACAAAGGTCTGATAAAAATATACATCAAACAACCCGAAGTCATCATTCACACCTACAAACTTGATAATGGGGAATGTCATCACTCCTCATCATCTAGAACAAGGATCACTATCGATCCATCCGCATGATGTACCAGTAGCATGGCATCGATAATGTGAGGACAATCTTATTTGGTTAGGATGCTTATGTTTTCACACGCATCCACACACTGTAAGGAAACTCGATAATTTTCAGCCTCCGGCTCCACCACCTCTTGTTCCATTGTTTTTACTATAAACCATGACCGCCCACTTTTAATCTGATTCCGTGCTCTCAGCCATAAATTTTAAGCTCCCGGCTTCAGTTTCATCATGTAGCAATCGCATGCACACATGGCACATTCATACGCGCACAAACACATCATATACATAGTAACCCGATACAAAGGTTGACTTCAAATAAAGGACGCGTCTAGCCGGCGGCCGGCTGCCCACTAACACTCCGTGGTGGCCGGCCAAAAAAGGTAAATGTTTGTCTCTCTGACTCATATTAAAAAAAGTAACAGATGTGGACATATGTGAAGAGGATAAATAATTGTAAAGCATCCATGTGAACAGATGTGAACGTATTTAATTTGTGTTTTCAGTTTTTAAAAAAATCATAACTTTCAAACCGCACGTCGAAATTAAGATCCGTTTTCACTTTTGGAACTCTCGTGGCGTGCTCTTCGAAACTAGATCCTGCATCGCTATGTTTTGACGAAAAAAATGTGTGCAATTTTCTCCCTGTTTTGTGCAACTGCCTAGCCGTCGGTGTGCAACTACTTGACAGGGATGTGCAACTTTTCTCCTATACCGTAAACATGCAGATTTCAATGATGGTGTAAAATTAACTCTTTTCAATGAGATGTGCAATTTCGTCTGTTACCCAGGCCAACTGCATAGTAGTTGATCTGCAACTTTTCCTTATCCGTGGATGTGCTTCACTATTTGCTGCATCGGCCAACAACCTGACAGTGAATGTGCAACTTCGTAAGCCACAGCCAACTGTCTAACTGTGATTTGCAACTTTCTCTCGTACCCCATGGATGAGTAGTTTTCCTGCTAGCACACAGCCCAAACCACCCCCTAGTGAGTTTTGCAACTTTAGCACTCTGTTTATATGTAACTTTTTACCATTCAACTGTCCCTGCCTGTGAGATGTGCAACTTCGTATATTGCCCCTGGCCAACTACCTAGCAAACTATGTGCAACTCTGTTTGTTGGTCCCGCCAACTGAAAATACAGGTCCACAAATAGAGAGCGTAGGGAGTTGCACATTGACTAATAGGCAGTTGGCTTGAACAATAGACTAAGTTGCACATATCCCTTGCAGGGGAGGTGGGGGTAGGGTGCGCCAACAGTGAAAAACTATGCATCCACGAGTAGGGAGGAGGGTTGCACAACGACTACTAGGTAGTTGGTCGGGACAGTAGACTAGTTGCACCATATAGCACGAAAGTTGGCATCGAAAAAATTTCATCGAAACATATCCATGTGGGATCTAGTTTCAAAGATCTCGTCACGAGAAATCCAACAGTGAAGACGGATCTAAATTTCGACGCATGGTTTGAAAGATATGACTTTTTAAAAATTTGAAAAACCCAAAATAAATAGACGTGGATCTGTTTTTGTCACATGTGACAAGTCTAACTGCATTTAATGCTAGTAGTCACATGCACTAGCAGACAATACATGCATATATGCATGAGAGTGACAGAGGGGCGGCTCATTCTCTCTAACGAGCGCGCGTGCACTTTTAAGATTTCAGGTCAAATTATTTGGAGAACCGAGTCCGAGTGGTTGATATATGAAAGAATGTTTAGCCCGACAACACGACGTACACTACGAGGCAATGAAAGGGACGAACACATACATCCAACTACTTTATATAAGATATAAGAGACGTCGTTGTCTCTTACGTGGCTGCGTGTTTAGCTAGCTTTCCTTTTTAAAATTTTATCAAAAAGCAACCTTGTTTCATACACGCATGCGTTGTTAAGGTGTTCAATGTTCTTCTCAAAACCGAACGTCTATATGCAAATAGGGAATGCATTTCTCGTGCTGCGTCTTTTGAGTGGGAAAGTATCACTGCAAACATGTATTTTGGAGTTGACGTTCTTTTTGTCAATGACACAGAGCTGCGAGGAAGGGTCTGTTTGGATCAAAGCCCAGATTCCATTTCCATGTCAATACCTTGGTTGAGTAGATCAGATTTTATGCACACGCGGTGCCAAACAGCCCTGGAATATCATCAGCTTCATGTCATGCCGGGCTAGCAGTTGGAGATGTTTTCACTTATTTTTACAACTTTTTTCCATCTAACACAAAATAGATTAAAAATATCAAATACAATATAAACGCGCACACAAACACCCACTCGAATAGAGCGTACAGAAGAAGACCGGAGTGACAAAGCCTTAAGCTTGACAAAGTCACCACATGCATCGCACTATTGATAAAGACGTCGACATCCATTAAAATAATATTCCATCTCATAAAACACACACGGTGCCGGACCATACCTGGAAATACAACCATCCTCCTCTATTCCACTACATAGTCGGGATAGATTGATGTTATATCCTCATTCAATGGAGCTGATATGGCTATATATTTCTCGCGTCACTTGACTAGCTTGCTAGTAATTGTTTCCACCAGCCTAGTCTCATGTTTTCATGTTGGCCCACCTACCACGGGTTAAGGTGTGTATAGATATCCTTATTTATATATCTTCCAAACCCTTATTATAGACATAATAAGCATACATTATTTTCACCCTTCTCATATTGTCTCTTCCACTGCTGCATACTTTGATCTCAAACCTCTCACTTTGTAGTTGTTTCTGCAAGTAGCATGCACGATTCAAACAAGCTTAATTTGTTTTCATCAAGTTTGGATTGCTTATCACGAGTGTCATGTGGTACCTCTCACTCCGTAGTTGCATTCTAAATCATAATCATCTTGTCAAAATGGCATTCCCATCTTCCTGGATCCCAGTGTTTGCAACGTTGCAAAACTAGGCGTTGTTGCATCACATGGCACCCCATGGACCCTCGCGGCTAGTATCATATCCTTAGTGCATGTCCTTGCATCACGTACAACACATTAACGTCTTAAAGGAACACACACATGATTAGAATTATTAAAAAATAAAAAAAGAATTATTAAATTTTTACAAAGACCTTGAGCCTATCTCTTGCCCGACTATACATTCTAGGTAATTCTTTTCTTGGGTCATATCCACATATAATACGTATATAAGGTTGGCTTGCAACTTTATCATCGCCACCTTCCACTCTTTGTATAGTCCATGGATCTTACTCATCGAGGGGAAGAACCGTCTCAAACTATACAAATATTCAACAATTCAAGAGTTTTCTCCCTGTGTTGTGAGGCCTTAACCAAATAGAGTGACTTCTAAAGAAGTCCAAACAATTAATTGTAGCAGGGCGAATACACTCATGGCAAGCCTTCATAAAACAAAAACACTTGGAACTATTAAGTCAGGTAAATATTTGCTTCCATTGTGTTTCTAGTATTTATTGCCTGTCACAACTGTCACAACTATCAGAATTGCACACACTCTGGATGTATGTACTTTTTATAATACCAATGAAAGCATAGTCGAAGCCTCTCACAACAACCTCTTTCTAACTCCGCAAAAAAACCTCTTTCTACACCACACGATAAACGCAAAAAATTAATGAAATCATGAGAACATATGGACATTCACTAACTCTCTTCCATACATCCATAATATGTACATGCTGAATGATTGATCGACGGATCGATAAAGAAGCACCCATACGGACTAAAAAAATGGAGTAAGCGCATTGGCCAATTACTTATCCACCTGACGTTACTTCACGTGCTCTATATATCGGCGAGTGGCAAGAGAGTGAGCATGTGAAGCACAAGTAGCATGACTAATTTTATATGCATGCCACGTGTGATTAGATTCGTCTGGTGGCAGGCGCTTTAGCCATCGGATACGGGATCAGCCGGACGCAGATGACATACAGATGGGGCGTTCCATGAGGGCCGCCAAGCTTCGAGACATCGAAGTTCATACAGGTATGTCAGTTAATACAAGTTGTTCAGTTCTTCACTTTTCAGAGCATGATATTATTGATAAAGCCAACAACTTAAGGATTTCTCTTGGTAGTAATGACAAAGAAACCGCAAAATCAATTAATGACTTGCTAGACCTAGAGACTGATAGAGCTGTGGATTTAATACGACATCTAGCAGTGGCAAAACCTATGAATGAGGCAGATATCAATGATCTTGGAGTAAATGGGCTTCAGAGTCTGTGAGGATTTAGTCCCCACGGAGGGCTTGGACGCCGAGGAGGAGGATATGGTTACAGAGGGGTATGTGGCCCCTTTGCAGCCGGAGGCTACTTCTGTCACTGATGTTCAACATGTTGAGGACATGAAGGATAAACCAAAAAAACCTGAAAGAGGAAGGTTTATCCTACATCGGCGGTTCGTCGGAGTGCGAGAGTCAAACAAAATAAAAAATTCCATGATGAAATATGAAAGGGATATTCTGGACTAGCAGAGGTCTAGCGGACTTGGCTAAAAGGAGATTCCTTAGCGATACATCAGTAGTACAAAAATTAGATTTTATGTTTTTGATGGAGACGGATAGAGATAATTTCACTCCTTAGTTTCTCAACACCATTTTTGGGGGGTTGAATTTGACTGGCACTGTCTACCTCCAAAAGGGGGAGATCCAGAGGGATACTACTTGGGGTGAAGTGCGAATCTTTAGAAGTGCTAAATGTGGTCCACGGTGATTTTTCTGTCAAATTTCGTGTAAGGTCGAAAATTGACGGTTTTCGATGGGCTTTGGTAGCCGTATACGGTGTGGCTCAACTAGAGCTTAAACCTGAATTCCTCACGGATCTAGTTCGTATCTGTGGGGATGAACGGTTGCCCATTTTGGTTGGGGGAGATTTTAATATCCTTAGAAGACAAGAGGAAAAAATAATGACAAATTCGATGGGAGATAGTCATTAATGTTTAATATGATAATTGAAAGCCTCGATTTGAGGAAGATTGACCTCACTGGTAGGAAATTCACGTGGGCCAATTCTTTACCTGTTCCTACTTATGAGAAATTGGACATGGTTCTCTCTAGTGTCGAGTGGGAACAAAAATATCCACTGGTTACGATTCAGGCCTTATAGAGGGCCATCTCTGACCACACCCCACTATTGGTTGATTGTGGGGAGCGACCCAGGTGGGAAACAAAAATATTTTCTCTTTCGAACCGGGATGGTTTGAGAGGGAAGGATTTATGGAGCTCATTGCGACTAAATGGGCCATAGACATGGGAGGGTCTTCTAGTGTGGAGAGATGGCAAAACAAAACTAGACATCTGTGCCAGTTTTTGAGAGGCTGGGCCAAACACCAAAGTGGTTTATATAAAGTGGAAAAGGAAAGATTGATAAGAATTATTAATGAACTTGATGTGAAAGCAGAATCGATCATTCTTAATAGTTCTGAGAGAGATATTAAGAATGAGACCGAGAAGAAGTTGCAAACCCTCATGAGAGAAGAGGAGATGAAATGGGCACTTAGAGAAAAGGTGTCTAAAATCGCCCAAGGGGACGATAATACACAATTCTTTCACATGATTGCTAATGAGAAGCATAGGAAGAAAAAGATAATGCAACTAGAACAAGATGAGGGTACAATTGTAGGACAGGAGAATCTAAAACTATACATTTCCGAATATTACAAGAAACTTTTCAGAGCACCCAAAGAAAGTTTTGTCTCTCTTGATGGGAATGTGACAGGGGACATACCACAACTCAACTTAGAAGAGAATGAGGTGTTGTCTACACCGTTCACTGAGAAAGAGGTGTTCGATGCCATAACACAAATGAAACATAATAAAGCGTCCGGGCCAGATGGGTTCCCGGCCGAATTCTATCAAAGATGTTGGCATATCATAAAGAGTGATCTCATGCCTATGTTCCATGATTTATTTGAAGGCCACCTAAATTTGTTCCACCCCAATTTTGGAACAATAACATTGTTGACAAAGAAGGTGGAAGCCGTCGCATTGAGCAGTTTAGACCAATATGTCTTCTCAATGTAAGCTTTAAGATCTTTACAAAAGTTGGCACGAATAGGTTGACACGGGTTGCACATTCGGTTGTGCAACCCACTCAAACTGCTTTCATGCCAGGACGACAAATCCTAGAAGGGGTGGTAGTCCTATATGAAACGTTGCACGAAATCCACTCGAAGAAACTCGATGGGTTTGTCTTCAGAGTGGATTTTGAAAATGCGTATGATAAGGTCAAATGGCCCTTCCTACAGCACGCCTTGCGTATGAAGGGATTCAATGATACTTGGAGGTCTCAAGTGGATTCATTCATATAGAAAGGCAGTGTTGGGATAAAGGTCAATGATGACACCGGCCATTATTTCCAGACTCGTAAGGGACTAAGACAGGGAGACTCCATGTCTCCTGTGCTGTTTAATATCGTAGCAGATATGTTGGCAATACTTATTAGTCGGGCTAAAGAGAGTGGCCAAGTAGGAGGTCTCGTTCCCCATCTTATAGAGGGGGCGTCACCATCTTACAATACGCGGAGGATACTATTATTTTCATGGAACACGATCTTGCAAAAGCTAGGAATATGAAGCTTATTTTATACCTTTTCGAGCAATTTTCCGGGCTCAAAATCAATTTCAATAAAAGCGAACTGTTTTGCTTTGGGAGAGCTAAAGAAAAACAAGATAATTACAGAAGCTTATTTGGTTGTGAAATGGGATCCCTACCGTTTAGTTATCTAGGGATCCCAATTCACCATAGACGGTTAATGAACAAAGAATGGAAATGTATAGAAGATAGATTTGAAAAAAATTGAGCAGCTGGAAGGGCAAGCTCATGTCTTACGGAGGAAGGCTGGTGTTGATTAACTCGGTTTTGACGAGTTTGACAATGTTCCTCCTATCTTTCTTCGAAGTACTGGTAGGGGTACGGAAAAGATTGGACTTTTACAGGCCCCGTTTCTTCTGACAAAGTGATGAGGCCCAGAAGAAATATAGACTAGATAGATGGGATATTATGTGTAGACCCAAATACCAGGGCGGGTTACGGATCGAGAATTTAGATGTAAAGAATAGATGTTTACTTAGCAAATGGTTATACAGATTATCGACGGAGACCAAAGGCATGTGGGTACAAATCTTGCGGAATAAATACCTACATACTAAGACTTTGGCCCAGGTGAATGCAAGACCAACAGACTCACCCTTTTGGAAATGGTTAACAAAGACAAAAGTAACTTTCTTCCAGCGGGTGAAGTTCCTAATCGGTAGTGGTACTTCTACTAGGTTCTGGGAGGACACATGGCTAGGGGAGACGCCCCTGGCCTTACAATACCCCTCTCTATATAATATTGTGCAACGTAAGGAAGATTATGTCGCCACAGTATTAAACTCAGTACCACTTAATATCTAATTTAAGAGATCTCTTGTAGGGGAACGTTCAAATGCTTGGTTACACCTGGTACGTAAGTTGATGGATGTTCAACTTTCAGGTCAGGCGGATACAATTAGTTGGAAGTTAACCACGAATGGAGTATTCTCTGTCAAATCCATGTATTTGGACGTAATTGATTCCGGGCCATTGTCGAGGTCTTTGCACATATGGAAGATTAAAGTTCCACTCCGCATCAAGATCTTTATGTGGTTTGTCCACAAAGGAGTCATCTTGACCAAAGATAATCTGATGAAAAGGAATTGGGTCGGTCAATCTAGATGTTGTTTTTGTGATCAAAACGAGACAATTAAACACCTCTTTCTCGAATGTCCACTTGCAAAACTGTTATGGTGATCCATTCATATAGCTTTTAACGTTAATCCTCCAATGAGTATCAACACGTTATTTGGGACGTGGCTTAATGGAGTAGACATACACACAGCTAAACATATTCAGATAGGGATATGTGCACTATTATGGGCTATATTGAACACTCGAATGATATGATTTTTAATGAGACAAAATTCACTAATTTTTTGCAGGTTATCTACAGAGCTACAACCTGGATCTGTATGTGGTCGTTACTCACTCATGCGGACTACAGGAAGATTATGGTTATTGGGTGCAACCGATGAGAGATGGTAGCACGGGCTATCTTCAGCCAATTTGGATGACGAAATAATAATAGGCTAGGTGTGTAGGCATCGTAGCCTGTTTTTTATAGCCGAATGTGGCGCTTTCTTGCCAGGTGTGATGTTTTACAGATTTGTTTATCTTTCTTACTCAGATTTTGAGTTTCCGTGAAACTTACGACCTTATTTTGATTTTAATAATATGACTGCATGCATCGATTCATGCACAGACCGGAGGTAAGCCTCCTTTTTTAAAAAAGTATGACGAGTCATGACTCATGAGTGTGAAATGGTGCAATGTTGACGTTACCTAGGTGTAGCACTCCCTTGGCATCTTCCCTAAGATTGCCGGTTTACACGCTAGAGTATATATAATATAATGGCTGGTTGGAAACTTGGAGGACGAAGGCATGTAGCAGCAGCACGTCGACGGATCCAACAATTTGGATGGATTTAATTCCCAACTGATCAATGCCACGTTTAGACCGCGGACTAACGTGTGGCTGGATGGTTAAAGGGACAGTGGCATCTTCAGCCTATCAAGGTTTAAATTGGCTCAGTCTCTCGAAGATGCTCATAGGGGTGAGTGTATGCGCATATTTATGAGCGCTTGCGTCTGTACTGATATTAAAAAAATGTCACGTTCATCATAAAAAGAAAAAAGAATGATAAGAATGAGAGAAACATATACTACGATTGTCAAAGGGACGAGCATAACAAACTTTGTACTAGAGAAGTGAAGGAAAAGGTTTTAGAACTAGAAAAAACCTTATAACTAAAAAATTCAGTTAAAAACATAAAATGAAATGCAGTTTCGTAATTGATGTAATGAAATCAATAAAAGTTATTTTATTATGTCTACCAATGCTTAGTCTACTTTCTTGGTGGTCGGATCTTTTCCCCTATAGTTGTGCATGCGACAACGTATTAATTCTGTAATTATGCAACACTACTTAAATTTTGCTAGAAATCAAAATAGAATTCAATTTTTGTGCGTTGATCCATTTTGAGCCATGATTATTATGAAATTTGCAATACTTTACATTTGTTTGTTCACACTACTGAATTGTGCAATTTTTGCATATTTTGTGTGCTAGCTTTTAGTACACATTTTTTAACAGGGAATACATTTTGATTCCTCCATATAAGACAAAAGTTGACACAAGTCTTTATGATTGTTCATGTTAGGCAATTTGCATAACACTCCTCATGTTTCTTTTTATTACGCATATTAGTTTAATCTTAAGTCAAACTTTGTGAAGTTTGACCGAGCTTATACAAAAGAATATGGGCATTCACAGTATCAAGCTTTTCTTTCATTTCCTTTCTTATTTAGGCTAATACCAATGCCCTTAATTCATTTCTTCTTAGAAAAATTATATTTCTATTTCTATTTCTGTCGGCGTTCTGGG
This sequence comes from Triticum aestivum, assembly GCF_018294505.1. Classification (NCBI taxonomy): domain Eukaryota; kingdom Viridiplantae; phylum Streptophyta; class Magnoliopsida; order Poales; family Poaceae; genus Triticum; species Triticum aestivum. The sequence goes on along the minus strand of NC_057797.1, from coordinate 550,158,878 downwards.
AACGGGGGTCCCCAGACTTGCCTGCCTGGGGCCTGCGGCGTGGCTCAAAGGAGGCCCAGCATGGCCCATCTTCATCAACGCAAGACTCAAGACCCTCGCGAGGGGCCAAGCCTCGCGAGGCGGACGACACGGAGCTTCCTCAGGCACGGCCTCGTCAGGCTGGCTCGCGAGGAGGCGGAGAGATCAAGGCGGGGTACCTCGCGAGGTGCCCGTGACGCAAGCCATGACGACTCAGGGCGCCAGGCGGGCGCCAGCGCGCGCAGTGTCCTTCTTTCCTCTTTGGTGCAAAGGGGGCAAGCGCAGCCGCGGAGTACCGAGGTATCAGGCAAAGGTTGCCATTTCGGTGCAACGAGACCAAGATCAGGAGGACTACGAGATGGAGGTCACCATGGAGCCCAGGACAGCGTCATCACCAGAGCTTTGCGCAGGCGAAGACTACTTTTGTCAGGATAGTTGATGCTTGCTGTCCCCCTTTAAATTAGCCCGCCATTGTTGGCTCCCTTCCCGCTTGATATTTGGGAAGAGGACCAGGGCCTCTATAAATAGGACCAGCCGCCCACAGAGCAAGGGGGCGGAAAAAGAGAGAGGGGATCGAAACCAGAGTGAGAGAAAGAGAGAAGGGTGACTGAACTCCTCCTAGCAGTTCATTGCCCCAGCCAAGAACAGACCCTCGCGAGGCTATTCTTCCTTGTATTGTTCATCATCATCAGCCCCAGGAGGTAATCCACCAACCACACACTGGAGTAGGGTATTACACCACAACGGTGGCCCGAACCAGTATAAATCTTGCGTCCCTTGTGCAGTTCTTTTAGTAGTTTAGATCTTTGCGAGACGGGGAGGTAGAAGGTGTAATCTCCGCGCGCACCCCAGTGTTCGAACCTTAAGGGTCTGCCGGAACCCGAAATCCGACATTAGGCGCGCCAGGTAGGGGTGCGCCGGAATTCATCGTCCACCACCCCGCTCTCCTCCGACCGTCGCATCCATGTCCGACGCATGTCAGGCCCGCGCCGAGCGCCGGGCCGCCATCGCTTCTCGCGTCGCCCAGACGGCGCCCGTCGGCGGCCGTCCTCGTCGTTCCCCGTCTCCCGCCGCCATCAGCCCGGCGGGGGGTGAACAGCAAGCGTCGTCCTAGCATCCCTCCGTGCGGCAAGACGGCCACACTGCTACTCCATCGCTTGCACCAGCTGGTTCTTCGTCCCGCGCGCTCCGCGCACCCATGGAGGCTCGAGATGCGCTCCTCGCGGCAAACGAGCTCCTGTGCTACCGTCCCGTCGATGACGTCTACGAGGAGTGGCTCGACCGCGTCGCCGAGCTTGTCCGCGCCGCAGGGGGCTCTCCCGCGCCGTCCGTTCCTCTGCGCCACACCACGCCTCGCGCGGGCAACGAAGCTCCCGAGGCGTACCAGCCACTTCCTCTTCAAGAAGACGCCATGGCCCCAAGGCGCGTGGCCCCTGGGCGGAACCCGCTCCATCAGGCGCCAGCGCAGCAAGAACGGAGCTGCCAAGAGATCCCTCGCCTGCAAGGAGCCGCCCGGGCGCTCCCTGCTCCGGCGCGCCGCGACCCTACACCAGCTCCGGCACGCCAAGACCCCGCACTGCTCCTAGCTGCAGCGCGAGGGAATCCTCAAGACCAAGCTCTCCACCAGCCGAGGCCTTTCGTGGCCACCGCAGGCTGCCGTGCCTACACCATCGAGCTGCGTAGCGTCGCGTGGCCCGGCAAGTTCAAGCCAGACCTGCCTCCACGTTACGATGGCACGACTGACCCTGTGGAGTTCCTCTAGCTCTACGAGCTGGGCATCGAAGCTGCCAGCGGGGACGAAAAGGTCATGTCGAACTGGTTCCCCATGGCGCTCAAGGAAGGAGCTCGCACCTGGCTCCTGAATCTGGCTCCAGGCACGATCTCTTCCTGGGACCAGATGCGCACCCGCTTCATCGCCAACTTCCAAGGTACTCGCGACCGGCCACCCGCCGTGAGCGACATGCGCCGATCAAGCAACAACCTGGAGAGACCCTGCAAAAGTACATCCAGCGCTTCAACAATGCGTGCCTCAAGATTCCCAAGGTGTCCGAGGAGGCCATCATCTCAGCCTTTTCCGATGGTGTGCGCGACGTCAAGATGAAGGAGGAGCTGGCGATGCATGAAGACATGTGCACCTCCCTGGAGCTGTTCAACTTGGCGACCAAGTGCGCCAGGGCTGATGAGGGACGCCTCTCCCTCCTCGAGCTGCCTGCCGTAGACCCAGAAGAGAAGAAGCCCAAGGCCAAGGACGTGAAGCGCAAGGGGGCTGCCGTGCTCGCAGCAGAACCAGACACCAAGCGGGGCAAAGATCTTCCTGAGTCCTCCAGGGCCAGCCGGTACTGTGTGTACCACGACCTCCACAACCACAACACCAACGAATGCCAAGAACTCCGCGCCGTGTGGGAAGGAAGGATCGGCCGTCGTCCCGAGCGCGCCGATCGGGGCTACGGCCGAGGAGGAGGAAGAAACGCAGGATGCTGGGAAGACCGTGGCCCGCGCCAAGGCTAGCGCGATCAGCCTCGCGAGGATCGCTGGCGAGACCTGCCTCGCAAGGGGGACTGGAGGGATCAGCCTTGTGAGGATCGCCCGCAAGGCAACACAGGCCTCCCTCCACTGCCGCCTCAGCCAAGGAGGAACGAGGACCGCCATCAAGACGAGGGGGCTGGGGGCTTCCAGGAGCCACACGCAATCGCCTGCATCCTGGGCGGAGCTCAAGCCCGAGCCTCCCAACGCATCTTCAAGCAGTTTGCCCACGAGGTGAACGCAGCCCTCCCCAGGCTCGAAGCAACGCGACCTCTCAGGTGGTCGGCGTGCGCCATCACATTCAGCTCAGCGGATCAACTCAAGTGTGCAGCCACAGCTGGCGTCCTCCCGATGCTCTGCTCCCCAGTCATCAGCAATGTACTGGTCACCAAGACCCTCATCGATGGTGGGCCAGGATTCAACGTCCTGTCTGTGGAAACATCCAACAATCTCCAAGTGCCCTACGACCAGCTTCAGCCAACCAAGCCCTTCTCCGGAATCACCGACGGCTCCACGACCCCAATTGGGCAGGTCCGCCTCCCTGTCACCTTCGGGGCACGCGACAACTACCGCACCGAGCTCATCGACTTCGACGTTGCCCACATCCGCCTACCGTACAACGCCATCCTCGGGTACCCAGCACTGGCCAAGTTCATGGCCATGACTCACCATGGCTACAACGTCCTCAAGATGCCAGGGAGTGGCGGAGTCATCACGGTGCCCTGTGAAGAGAGGGATGCAGTGTGTTCCCTGGAGCGGGCCTTCCAGGCCGCGTCGCTGGAAGACCCGGATCGTGGAAGCAGGAGGCTTCCCGAGACCACCCCCAAGAAGAAGAAGACATCATCCGGACCGGCCCCTCGGGAGGCAGGCCCCTCAGGGCCCGCGTCTGCCCAGGGGAAACCCCCTTCCATCGCATAGGAAAGCGCGCCCGGCGCCCTCCTCAGGAAGGGCTCGGGGGCTCTCCCCTGGAGGGCCACCGACCTCGCCAGGGTCACGAGGGAGGCGCTTGGGCACCACGTGGAGGCATGTTTCGAAGCGCGTTTCCCTCAAGAAGCAGCAAGGCAAGGAAGGTCAGACCCGCAGGAGTTCGTGGACAGAGCCATTCAAGAACTACAGGAATCAAGGATCATGAGAGGTTGCCGCCGTCTACCGGCTGCGGCTCCCCATCCAGGCGAGGATGGTGGGCTGCACGTCTGCGTCGATGTACCAGGGCTCAACCAAGTCGCTACCATGGAGTGCCTCTGGCCCTCGCGAGTGGGGCATTGCCGGGGTCCGCCCGACAGCTACGTTCGCATGCCTTACGGCCTGCCGAGCGCGGTTGCTACGCGCCAGCGCCTCGTGAGGATCATCATGGAGGCTCAAGAAGACAGGCGTTCCGCAGCCCTAGCGGAGATGGAGATGACTCGTGAAGGGCTACCAGTGCCCCCGGAGCCTCCCGAGGCCCCTGGGCCTGGGGGCTCGTGAGGATCGGCTCCCGCAGCCTCTCGAGTCTGCTGCACCGACACCCCTTCGCCCTCGACACCCTTAGGTTACATCTTACAAGTTTCATTTTCAGCTGGGAGCGCCCTCCCAGGGCTGCATCGTTCCCAGGCCGCGTGGGTCCGTCCCTGCGGTATGTATCCCATGTTATTTTCATGTCGTTAGCTTGCTTTGTTGGGGGCGCCCCTCGGGCTGCATCATCCCCAAGTCGCTCGGGCCAGGCCCAGCGGCATGTACCTCCCTAGCGTTTATTTTCGATTATGCATTCGCCCATCATGCATGATTACTTGATGCCTGTCGACGGCACCTTTTCTTCTCCATGCCGACCACTTGCACGTTAAAGGGGGGGGGGTACCTGAGCATCGCGACTCAGGGCTCTTACTGGCTCTCCAGCCCTCACCCTCTGGTTATGTCCACGGCATCGCGACCTGGCATACCAGCAACGGCTGAGACAAGCTCGAGGGCCGGGACCCGAGGACATAGAGTGCCGGCATCTAACCAAGTTTGCAGGAACACAACTCAAGATAAGGCCCAGTGCCAGGCGCAACCCGCCTAGAGGTAGGGCCCTGTGAGTCCCGCGCTGGCTCACGGGTGCCCAGATACACCTCACCTAGCCCTACCGTGCTGGCCACGTGTCAGGGCTGGGATGTACACGCCCCGGGGGCTCCTCCCGGAGGGGAGCCCCCTCCCACGTACTAGTGGAAGCACCATGCTCCGCGCTGGCTGACGACACTGCCGAGGAGCGGCTATGCCCGTACACATGCGGAAGCGCTATGCTCCACGCTGGTGATAAACAACTGAGGGAGGCACCAGGCCCGCAGCAATGGATCTTACAAAGAGAGGATAAAAGGTGCTCCCTCGGCCCTCAGGGGTGGAGGAGACGGCCTTGAACACCTTCATCCCGTTGATGCCCTGCGCCGCCGCCATCTGGCGCAGCCGGGCAAGGCCGGCCTTGGACACATTCGGCAAGTCCAGAGCAGGAGAATACCAAGCTTCGGACGGAGGCTGGCGAGGCGCCATGGCTTCCTAGGTCACGCAGCCGGAGTAGATCTGGAAGTTTGGAGGAAGAAAGGGAAGGCGCAAGAAAGGGGATTTGAGCAGCAACCGAAGAAAGCAAAAGTCCAAGTTTGGGCAGATGCCGCTCCTTTATCAACCTGTGCGGTTGCTGAGGCACTCGCGTCCCATCAACCGCCATGCGGCGCCCAAGGCCGCAGGCTATTAGGGCCCGCGGCGCTTCTCCCCTGCCCTTTCGCCTATCGGCACGGCCAAGTCCGGGCGTGCCTTGGGCCCGGGGGCTACTGTCGGCGTTCTGGGAATGGGGGTCCCCACACTTGCCTGCCTGCGGCCTGCGGCGTGGCTCAAAGGAGGCCCAGCATGGCCCATCTTCATCAACGCAAGACTCAAAACCCTCGCGAGGGGCCAAGCCTCACGAGGCGGACGGCACGGAGCTTCCTCAGGCACGGCCTCGTCAGGCTGGCTCGCGAGGAGGCAGAGAGATCAAGGCGGGGTACCTCGCGAGGTGCCCGTGACGCAAACCATGAAGACTCAGGGCGCCAGGCGGGCGCCAGCGCGCGCAGTGTCCTTCTTTCCTCTCTGGTGCAAAGGGGGCAAGCGCAGCCGCGGAGTACCGAGGCATCAGGCAAAGGTTGCCATTTCGGTGCAACGAGACCAAGACCAGGAGGACTACGAGACGGAGGTCACCATGGAGCCCAGGACGGCATCATCACCAGAGCTTTGTGCAGGCAAAGACTGCTTTTGTCAGGATAGTTGATGCTTGATGTCCCCCTTCAAATTAGCCCGCCATTGTTGGCTCCCTTCCCGCTCGATATTTGGGAAGAGGACCAGGGCCTCTATAAATAGGACCAGCCGCCCATAGAGCAAGGGGGCGGAAAAAGAGAGAGGGGATCGAAACCAGAGTGAGTGAGAGAGAGAAGGGTGACTGAACTCCTCCTAGCAGTTCATCGCCCCAGCCAAGAACAGAGCCTCGCGAGGTTGTTCTTCCTTGTATTGTTCATCATCATCAGCCCCAGGAGGCAATCCACCAACCACACACTGGAGTAGGGTATTACACCACAACGGTGGCCCGAACCAGTATAAATCTTGCGTCCCTTGTGCAGTTCTTTTAGTAGTTTAGATCTTTGCGAGACGGGGAGGTAGAAGGCGTAATCTCTGCGCGCACCCCAGTGTTCGAACCTTAAGGGTCTGCCGGAACCCGAAATCCGACAATTTCTATTTGTGCATTTTTTTGTAATTTTTGAGGGAGTATTCTTTGAATTAGTTTTAGTTTTTTTACCGCAACAATTTTTGTTTAACTAGGTGTTTGTTCTGACCTTACTTCCACACCTTAAAGTCGATAGTAACTGTAGAAATGTGATATGGTCAATGTAATTTATCATGTGATTAAAATTAAAAAAATTACCAAAATGGTTGCCAAAAATAAAAGACTAGAATCCATGTTTAATTCCCTATTTTCTCCTTCCATTAGTCTGTATAATTACATTGTACATGTGCGCATGTAAATATATGTGTCAATATATACATTGTGAGACCCCTAAAAACCGTATACATTGTGATGATTATACAGCGATTGACATGTATAGTGTGTGCACATGCATGAAGGACAAAGTTCTAGCTAGTGGTTTGGGTAATACTATTGGTAGTATGTCCCCGTGGACACATGATGGATGACTTCTGCATAGTTAGGGCATCTTCAAGGCGGACCCACAAACTGCCGCATACATCCGGACCATGCTGTCCGGACCGTACTGTCCGAATCAAGGAATCTATCCAACGCGGGCCTGTATCGATCTGCGGGGCGGTCCAATTTCTCTTATAAATTAGAGACAAAGCGGGGGAGGTTTACGGGAGTACGGACACCGAAAACATAGGACTCCAACACTCCCGGCCCATCCAATCCCCTTCCCGGTCTCATTTCCTTCTATTTGGCCCCTTCTCCCCCTTACTTTGCATCTGCACCCTCGACCACCGCCGCCGCTCTTGTACGTCTCCGGCCGCCACAAAGACAATTTCGGATGTCCACAACCAAGAACGACGTGCCCGCTCGCCATTACGACGGAGCTTTCCACCCTGGAGCCGTTTGTACCTAGGTACACTCCGCCCCCCTGTCGACGACCTCCATGGCAGACACTGCTACTTGTGAGCTGCGTTGGCATTTTTCCCGAAGAGGAGGCAAGATGCAGTATAGTAGAGATAAGTATTTCCCTCAATGAGAACCAAAGTTTATAGAACCGATAGGAGAATCATGCAAAGCCTCATAACATCACCTGCACACTCAAAAGCAAATACTTGCACCCAACGCGGGCAAGAGGATTGTCAATCCCTTTGAACTGGTCACTTGCAAGGATCAAATCTTGTATAAGTAGATGGATAAGTTGCAAACTAAAATAAAAGTAAATAAATTGCAGCAAAGGAATTCTGGATTTTATAATATGATAAAAGTAGACCCGACGGCCATAGTTTTCACTAGAGGCTTGTCTCTCGAACACATAGCATACGGTGGGTGAACAAATTACTTATGACAATTTATAGAAAACCACATAGTTATGACGTATTCACGACAATGATCATGTATATATGCATCACGTCCGAGACAAGTAGACTGACTCCTGCCTGCATCTACTACTATTACTCCACCAATCGACTGCTATCTAGTATGCATCTATGGTATTAAGTTCATGAAAAATGAGTAACACCTTAAGCAAGATGACATGATGTAGACAAAGTAAACCCAGTCAATATGAATAAACCCCGTCGTTTTACCCTTAATGGAAACAATACAAATATGTGCCTTATTCCCTTCTGTCACTAGGATATAGAGCACCACAAGATTGAACCCATCACAAAGCACCTCTGCCAGTGAAGATAAATCAATCTAGTTGGCCAAACCAAACGGATAGATCGGAGAGAAATACAAAGCTATAACAATCATGCATAATAAAGTTTAGAAAAGACTTTTATTGATTTATCTGATCATAAACCCACAATTCATCGGATCGCAACAAACACACTGCAAAAGAAGATTACATCGGATAGAACTCCAAGAAGATCGAAGAGAACATGGTATTGAAGATCAAAGAGAAAGAAGAAGCCATCTAGATACTAGCTATGGACCTGTAGGTCTGTGGTGAACTATTCACACATCATCGGTAGGCAACAAGGATTATGTAGAAGCCCTCCGTGATAGATTCCCCCTCCGGCAGAGTACCAGAAAAGCCTCCAGATGGGATCACGGAAGAACAGAAACTTGCGGTGGCAGAAAAAGAGTTTCAGGTGGCTCGCTGTTAGTTTCCCAATATTTGAGAATTTATAGAAGTGGAATTAGGTCAGATATAGCCTCGAGGGGCCAACAAGGTAACATGGCACGCCTATTGCCTTGTCGTCTCCTCGTTCATCCTCTGGTATTCTCTCGAAGCTTCTAGGGTCTCTTTTGTCCAGAAAAAAATCGTCAAAAAGTTTCATAGCGTTTGGACTCCATTTGGTAATAATTTTGTGGAAAACCAAAAACAAGCAAAAGTCAACAACTGGCACCAGGCACTGGGTTAATAGGTTAGTCCCAAAAATGATATAAAATAGCAGAAAATACATATAAAATACCAAGATTGATAATATAATAGCATGAAACAATCAAAAATTATAGATACATTGGAGACGTATCAGCATCCCCAAGCTTAATTCCTGCTCATTCTCGAGTAGGTAAATGATAAAACAAAATCTTTGGTGTGAAATGCTACCAACATGTGTATCATATAATCTATTTTATGGTGTGAATATTTAGATCAGAGTGATTCAAAGCAATAGTCTATAATCTGATATAAAGACATCAATACTCAGGCATACCCACAAAAAATCGTGCCTTTCAAAATAAAAATGCTAAAGAATGTTACCCCTACAAAATCAGATAGCCTTGTCATGCTTGGTCTTCCTAACCGAAAGTATTAATCATGAACTATCCCAATGACAATCCAAACAATTGGATCATACTTCTTAACATGCTTCAGCATTTTCAACCTCACACAATACCTGAGCGTGAGCCGTGGACATAACACTATGAGTGAAATGGAATGTGGTGGTAGACATTAATAAGGAGAAGTCAAAAAGGAAGATAGTCTCGCATCGATGTGGGAAATCAACGGGCTATAGAGATGCCCATCAATTGATGTCAACACGAGGAGTAGGGATTGCCATGCAATGGATGCACTAATAGTTATAAGTGTATGAAAGCTCAATGGAAACTAAGTGGGTGTGCATCCAACTTGCTTGCTCATGAAGACCTCGGGCATTTGATGAAGCCCATCATCGGAATATACAAGCCAAGTTCTATAATGTAAATTCCAACTAGTATATGAAAGTGACAACATAGGAGACTCTCTATATGAAAAACATGGTGCTACTCTGAAGCACAAGTGTGTAAAAGGATGGTAACCTTGCCCCTTCTCTCTTTTTCTCTCATTTTTTTGTTCGGCTCTTTTTGGCCTCTTTTTCCGTCTAGATTCTCATCCCGACTTGTGGGGGAATCATAGTATCCATCATCCTTTACTCATTTGGACAGTGCTCTAATAATAATGATCATCACAGTTTTATTTACTTATAGCTCGATATTACAACACGGGTACAGCGAGTTGCTATACAAATGGTTTTTAACCCCTTTCCCCGATGGAGTTTTAAACCATCACCTTGCCTATGTGTGTGATAGGGGGGTCCTTCCCACACGACCCAGAAATTGTCGGGGATAGGGAGCCATGATGCAGACGCATTTCCAAATGTAATCGTATGCGATGCAACAACATATCACACACACCACATTCTGGCACATGTGTGGGATTAGTGATCAAACGTTTCTAATGACGTAGTGAAACCAAACGGTGTTTCATAGTGGACTGTTTGTGAAGCAATACCCATCGCACACGAGTATTCTGCGAAAATCATCTGCCATGCATGACACCATCGCACACGTTTCCCGAACAATTAGTGTGTGCGATAATGTGCTATCGCAAACGGTTCAGGAGCCCCTTCGCACACATACAGGTGCTGCAAATCGTCTGTGATTTGTTGACTATCACCAACGGCTGTGGTATGAGTGATGTGTGCTTTCTGTTCTGGATCACACACGTTTCTTGGACAATTTACAAGTGGGATTGCATTTTGCATTGGACATGATTTACTATAGGCTCTCGTGTGCAATAATGTGCTATCACAAACGATTCAGGAGCCTCTACGCACACGTAGAAGTGCTGCAAATCATCTACGATTTGGTATGAATCACCGATGGTTTTGCTATGATTGACGTGTGCTTTCCGTTCTAGATCGCACACACTCATTTAGTTGAAATATGTGCGCATCAATGTCCTGGTTAAAGAAAAAATATCACATTTGAATCGCCATGCAAAAAGAAAATTCGCCACAATATGCAATTGAAAAAATAGTGTCCACAGGAAAAACATTCATCAGAATTCGCAACAATTTACATTTGAACAAATGGTAGCTAAATTCCAATGATTTTTTGACATATGAAGTACATAATTAATCATACTGTATGAAATACAAAGACCTCGTCACATGGAAAACAATGGATCCATGCGTATATGTTTAGCGGCTAACTCTTACTCATTGTTTTAGGAGAAGCCATGCTAAAATCTTCATTATCACTAGTGGGTTTGATGTAGTGATCCAGGAAGAAGTTGCTGATGAATCTCCTAACCATCAACAATTCACAAGCGGGGAGCTGTTCAGGGGTCATCAGTTCAAAGATGAGTTGCGGGATTTTTAAGATTAGGATGTGCGATATGAGTGGAGTGGAAGATATTAATTAAGATAGACTTACGGGTACTATTCGCCAGCATATTCACAACCATCAACAAATTTGCAGATGAAGATCATGTGTCTGCAAACATAGTATCCAGAAAGGTTGGTCCCTGCTTGTTGCTGAGGACACTGAATTTTTTTGTACAGAATTAGTCATGTATTTGCCCTGTTAGGAACAACCTAACCAGTGTTAGGTGTATTTTTTTATTTGGAAAAAGTAGAAAGAGGTTTATTTAGAAACTTGGAAATTTGACTAGCGTAAAAACTATTGGACATTTCCCAAAAATAATGGATTTGGGTGTCTTACCGGAGAAACGATCTCGTGCTGCAGAGGTAGTTCCCTCTTGAACATGTTCCCTGGTTTAGTTTTCCACAATGCCAACACACTGCAAATGAAGATAATTTTTCACATACTCAATTCTTGAACCAGATATGAATGCAAATTAATTTTAACATTGTAGAATTCAATACCTATCCATGAATTGCTGAAGATGCGTCAGATCATGAGGCTTTATTGACTCTTTGAGAGAATCCAGGTAGTAAACTATGTTCTTGTTTGGAACAATGAATACCAAAATCTAGTGATTGCTATAGATTAATAAAATCATGAACTTACGAACTATGACGAAATCTGAAAGACAATCTATATATGACTGGTTGTTTATTTGACATACCCTTCATGATATGGCCAGAGAAATAATTCTGCATGGGACGTGTTTTCGAAGATACGAATGACCTTGTTAATGGCCCACTCCTGTTCATCCTTATCACATAATAATGTTCCATTTCCTAATGCATGATTTATGAAATACACACTTAGACTTTTTCTTCTCTGCGCGATCAATCCCCTGAGAGGACTAAAATACGGTTAGCTGTTTGTCATTTACATCCTTGTCTGGAGAAGTTGATCAGAGTTTGTTAAGTGCTTAAAAAATCAAGCATTTAATAAGAGTGGCATCGAGCATGTTGAAGTTGAAGAAGAGATGTAAGTCCTCGAAACCCACACTGATGGAACCCCAAATCATGATAGAAATTATATCTGTTGTAGTGGATTAGCAGAACATGATGACCTGTTGACATTTGATCCATGCAATATTAATGTAACATGCAGAAACTGGAACTACACTCATCAAAGTATTCGCCAACAAGAAATGGCTAGCCATGGACGTAATTTCGTGCTTCAAGTACGCCTGCTTTAGTTTTAGCAAGCATCACATTGAATTCTTCATCGTCCATATTGTCATAAACAATATCACTCTTTGATTCGAACAACTTGCTGGTAATTTGGTTCTGGGTGATGAGTGCCGTGAGTAAGAAGCTGCTAACGTTCTCATTCCTCCTTGGTCTTAGGGCCCGCTTCCTCATGGGTGCAACATTTTTGCCCACTTCCTTCTTAGAACTTGAAGCACTTCCGGTGCAAGGTCTAGATGGTTGAAAGGTGGCCTGCCGAGCAGACGATGAAGCTACGATGGACTGCTGAGTAGATGGTTTAGCTACGCCAGACTGCTGAGCTAGCGGTGCTATTATGATGGACTACTGGGATGTAGGAGCAGAGGCATCGGACTGCTGACCAGGCGTTGGAGATGTGTTAGGTTTCTGCGTAGGTGGTGCCAACTTGTCAGTGTGCTGAGGAGGCTGTGCCAATGTGTTGGTTTGCAGAGCAGGCAGTGTCGACGCATTGGTATGTTGATCACATGGCTGCGGACCGACGAATTGATGAGCAGTCAGTTCTGGACCTTCAGACTGCTTAACAGGCGGTTCCGAAGCATCGAACTCCTTAGCAGTCTGTCCATCAAGTTGGTCTGCAAGTGCATCTAGTGCCACCCCTAGTTGGTTTTGGAGTATTGACGACAAACTTGGATGAGGGACTAATGTGTTTGTGAGAATTATAGGATAACACAGGTAGTAGTCCCTTATTGATTCAGTTTACCTACGAGAGATGACCCCTAAAAATGTGTGAAGACGTTGAAGAAAATTGGTGGTCTGTGAAGATATTCACTATGAAGACTATGACATGAGAAGACATTCACATGAAGACTATGAAGTGCGAAGACATAGTTTTTTCGTAGTTTCCTTTTCTTCTTTGTTGAGTCGTAGTTTCCTTTTCTTCTTTGGTGGTCAGTGAACAAAGTTAGAGTGACTGATGTGATGATCGACCAAATCTTATGTCTTCGAGGGAAGACAATGAGAGCAAATCTTATCTAGAGCTGGATGAGTCAGCTTTACTTGTAGCCCAAGTCAAGCTGCCGCGTGTGTTTGAAATCTGACCGTTGGACATGTGTCGGTTCCTTAGTGACCCAGTGTCATTTCGAACAAATCAGGTCGGGTTGCCTCTTGGCTATAAATAGCCCACCCCTACACCATAAATTGGTGGCTGCTCAGAGTTAGTGCACATCTTTTGTCGTTTGAGAGCAACCCACCTACGAAGCGTTTGAGAGAGAGATCCTTGCGAGGACAAAGCCCTAAACACCCAGAGCCAAAGAGTGTTAGGCATCACTGAAGTCTTTCTGTCTGTGTGACCTGAAGACTTGTTACACTTGAGGACTGTGAATCCTCCAGCCCATTAGGCGTAGCGTTCTGAGCATCCAGGAGTCATTGTGGATCGCCGGTGAACAAAGTCTGTGAAGGTTTGGAAGTCTACCTTGAAGACTTACCAAAGTGATTGGGCGAGGACTGGGTGTCCTTAGCTCAGGGGGGAATAAGGTGAAGACGCGGTCTTTTGAGTTAAATCTCATCCTCCCTAACCAGACGTACAGTTGTCACAGCAACTGGAACTGGTCTACCAAATCCTTGTCTTCACCAAGCAACTGGTTCTATCCTTCCCTTCCCTTTGCATACAGTTGTTCTTCGTGAAGTCATTGCCTGATTGTATGATCTGAGTGTCTTCACTGCTTGAAGACTGTTTACTGTTAGGATTCATACTATCTTCCATCCTGACCCATACTACCTAGCTGCTGATAGTCTTTGTGCTTTCACTTCATTGCTTACTTGACTATGGCCTGTCTAGTGTAGTCTACCTTCCGCTGCATATCAATAGGTTCATTTCTACTGTTTATCTTCAAAGCCCTCGTGTTTTGAAGACTTTCATAAAAATCTCCTATTCACCCTCCCTCTAGTCGATAACTAGCACTTTCAATTGGTATCAGAGCAAGGTGCTCCCTTATTCTGTGTGGGTTTAACCACCTGGAGTTTTAGCTATGTCGACTACAGTGATAATCAAGGTCTTTGTTGCATGCCCTGTCTTCGATGGCACTGATTACCCCTACTAGAAGAATAAGATGCGTATGCATCTTGAAGCCATTGACGTCGACCTCTAGTATGTCGTCAAGAATGACATTCCCAAGGTCGGTGAAGGTGTCACCGCTACTGATGTCAAGAGGTTCATTCAACTGGACTTGACTGCCAAGAACATCATCTATTGTCATCTGACCAAAGGACAGTATGGTCGTGTGAGTGCTCTAGAAACTGCAAAGCTGAGTCTGGGACTGGCTCTCCAAGGTCAACGAAGGCGTCTCAACCCAGAGAGACTCAAGGATTGATGTTCTTCGCAACCTCTTCAACCACTTCAAGAGAAAGAACAATGAGAATGTCAAGCTCACGTTTGATCGCCTAACTGATATCACAAATGATCTTCGCGCGCTTGGCGCCACTGGGATCACCAAGCACGAAATCATCAAGAAGCTCCTGAGATCACTTGACAGCTCATTCGACACCCTCGCCCAGATGATTCAAGAACGTCCTGACTTCAAGACTCTCGATCCGTCTGACATACTTGAGAGGCTCAACACACATGAGTTCCAGTTATCTGAGAAAAGAGATATATATGGTCCCAACTATGGCCGAACTCGTGCTTTGAAGGCAAAGGTTGTTTCGTCATCTGAAGAAGAATCTGACTGTAGTTCTGGTGATCCTGAAGACATTGGAAGGGAGCTAGCTATGCTCGTGAAGAAGTTCCAAAAGTTCTCCAAGAAGAAAGGCTTCAGAAAGTCTTCAAGATCCAGCTCAAGAAATGATGAAGCTTCCTCTCGTGACTACACGAAGAGAACATGCCACAAATGCAAGAAACCTGGTCACTGCATCTCTGAGTGTCCAAAGTGGGACAATGAGACCAAGAAGAAGAAGAAGAAGAGCAAAGAATATGATTCTAATGACAAGAAGAAGAAGAACTCCCCAAAGTCTTCTTCAAAGTCTTCATCGAAGCCTTCATCATACAATAAGAGCTCATCAAGCAAGGCTCGTGCGTTTGTTGGCAAGGAAATGGATTTAGAGGAGTCTGCTTCTGAGGTGGCGAAGGTGGAGTTGGAGGAGGAGTCAGATTCAGGCATGGCAAGCCTGGCTCTAGCTTGAGCATATGTCGCCAAGTCCATCTTCAACACTGAAGACAATGACATTGTCGCCAACACTGATGCTGATGATGAGGATGACACTGCTCCTACCTATTGCTTCATGGCACGTGGTGCCAAGGTAAACTCACGCGATGCTTACTTTCAAACATCCAATGAAGATGACTCTGAATGTGAATCTAAACCTAGCTACAAAACACTTGCTAATATTGCAACAGAACAACAAAATGCTATGGAACACATTCAAAAGTTGCTAGAAAAAAGCGATGACCTGTTGGATGCGAAAATGACTCGAACTCAGTCCTTAATTGAAGACATTAAAAATCTTCATGTTAAGTACGAAGAACTTGAAAGTCATCATGAAACCCTCTCAGCCACTCATGAGAAGCTTCCCTATGATTATCTTCAAAGGAAGCAAGAACTTGAGAACCTTAGAGCATCTCATGAAGATCTTCAAAAGGAGTATGAGTCACTTCACGCTCAACAAATCAGTACTGCTCAGAAAGACTTTGAGCCACTGAGGGAGTCCTGGATTAGGGGGTGTTCGGGTAGCCGGACTATACCTTCAGCCGGACTCCTGGACTATGAAGATACAAGATTGAAGACTTCGTCCCGTGTTCGGATGGGACTTTCCTTGGCGTGGAAGGCAAGATTGGCGATGCGATATTCAAGATCTCCTACCATTGTAACCAACTCTGTGTAACCCTAACCCTATCCGGTGTCTATATAAACCGGGGGGTTGTAGTCCGTAGGACAGAATCAACTCCATACACATCAATCATACCATAGGCTAGCTTCTAGGGTTTAGCCTCCTTGATCTCGTGGTAGATCTACTCTTGTACTACCCATATCATCAATATTAATCAAGCAGGAGTAGGGTATTACCTCCATCGAGAGGGCCCGAACCTGGGTAAAACAAAGTGTCCCCTGTCTCCTGTTACCATCTGGCCTAGACGCACAGTTCGGGACCCCCTACTCGAGATCTGCCGGTTTTGACACCGACATTGTTGCTTTCATTGAGAGTTCCTCTATGTCATCGCCTTTAGGCCCGATGGCTCCTTCGATCATCAACAATGATGTAGTCCAGGTTGAGACTCTTCTCCCCGGACAGATCTTCGTCTTCGGCGGCTTCGCACTGCGGGTCAATTCGCTTGGCCACCTTGAGCAGATCGAAAGCTACGCCCCTGGCCATCAGGCCAGGCTTGGAAGCCTAAACTACATGGCTGACATCCACGGGGACTTGATCTTTGACGGATTCAAGCCACAGCCAAGCGCGCCGCACTGTCTCGATGGGCATGATATATCTCTGCCGCCGAACAGCACTTTGGAGGCCGCACATGCACCGGTTCCGACCATTGATTCAGAGCCCACTGCGCCAATCGAGGATGAGCGGTTGGACGTCACCTCAGGGGCTGCGATCCCAAAAGCGATCAAGCCGAACGCTAGCCCCGCACTCTGCACAACCCGTGACTCCAAGGGTCCGGACTCCACCCCAGACTCCGAACCCCCCGCGCCCCTGCCAATCAAATCCGGTCGGGCGCCGATGATGGAGTTCACCGCCGCAGACATCTTTCAGCACTCGCCCTTCGGCGACATCCTGAATTCTCTAAAGTCTCTCTCATTGCCAGGAGATCCCTGGCCGGACTACGGTCAACAAAGTTGGGATGCGGACAATGAAGAAATCCAAAACCCACCCACCACCCACTTTATAGTCACTGTCGACGATTTAACCGACATGCCTGACTTCGGCTCCGAAGACATCGACAGCATGGATGATGATGGAGGAGATATCGACGAACCAACGCCCATAGGGCATTGGACAGCCACCTCATCTCACGATGTGTACATGGTGGACACCCCTAAGGGAAGCGACAACGAGGAAAAAGGGGAGGGAACGGGAGATCGACCCCCTGAAAAGCAATCAAGGCGTCGGCGTAAACGCTGACCCAAGCCCCACCTCGACAAAAACCCAGCCACAGAGCAGGACGAGCCGGTAGACGACGGGCAGGCCTTAGAGCAACCGTTCGAACAGGGCAACACGGACAGAGAAACCGAACATCCCTCCTTCGGCGAAAACGGCATTCCCAACGACCTCACGCCGAATAAACTCACGGAGCAGAAGAATCTCCATGAGAGGCTCGTTGCAACTGCACATAGCCTAAGAAAGCAGAAGCGGAAGCTAAAAACAGCGGAAGATGCACTCCGGATCAGATGGAGCAAGGTAATCAATGCCTCAGATAAGTACGACGATAGTCGCCGCACTAGAAGCTATCCGAAAAGAAAGCTACTGCCTGAATTCGACGAAGAGGCCTTAGAGCCCTCGCATTCAAAAAATGAAAAAGCCACACAGTCAGATAGATGACCCCATAAAGCGACAAGCGGCGCCACACCTAAATCGACATGCGACCCACTTAAGGATTCGCATCATGGCCCAGTCAGGTCCATTTATGGGCCAAGAAAGAAAGCTCTCGTAAGCGACACTATGAAGGCATCATCAGAATCCGGCATACCCAAATATAGGGGTGCTTCACACCCCCTATGTTTCACCGATGAGGTCCTGGACTATGAATTCCCAGAAGGATTCAAACCCGTAAACATAGAGGCATATGATGGAACAACAGACCCTGGAGTCTGGATCGAGGACTATATCCTCCACATACACATGGCTAGAGGAGATGATCTCCACGCCATAAAATATCTACCCCTTAAGCTTAAAGGGCCAGCCCGCATTGGCTTAAAAGCCTTACAGAAAACACAATTGGAAGCTGGGAAGAACTCGAGGATGCCTTCCGAGCAAACTTTCAAGGGACCTATGTCCGTCCTCCGGATGCAGACGATCTTAGTCACATAACTCAACAACCCGGAGAATCAGCTCGGCAGTTCCGGAATAGATTCCTCACTAAAAAGAATTAGATAGTCGACTGTCCGGACGCTGAAGCCTTAGCAGCTTTCAGGCATAACGTCCGAGACGAATGGCTCGCCAGACACCTCGGCCAAGAAAAACCAAGAACAATGGCCGCACTTACAAGCCTCATGACCCGCTTTTGTGCAGGGGAGGACAGCTGGTTGGCAAGGTGCAGCCCCAGCGACCCAAGTACATCCGAAACCAGGGATGGAAACGGAAGACCGCGACGCAACAAGGACCGTCGCCGGACTAAGGACAAAAGTCCAAAGAGCACGATAGTCAACGCCGGATTCAAAGCCTCACGACAAAATCAGGAAAAATCGCTCCCCCAGGATAACAGGGACGATGCATCCAACCTAAATAAAATCCTGGACATGATATGTCAGATACACAGTACTCCCGCGAAGCCTGCGAACAATACCCACAGAGACTGTTGGGTCTTCAAACAATCCGGCAGACTCAATGCCCGACAAAAGGGGCTCGACACACCAAGCGAAGACGAGGACAAACCCCAACACAGAGCACCAGGAAACAAAAGAACTTCCCGCAAGAAGTAAAAATAGTGAACTCACTTCACATAACAAAACGTGCGGTGCCCGTAAAGGTATGCACCACACGGTCCATCCCCAAAGGATCCTGCCACTGGTTGTCAAAACCGATCACCTTCGATCAGCTAGATCATTCTAGGAATATCAAGAATGTAGGATGGACTGCCTTGATACTCGATCCAATAATTGGCGGACTCAAGTTTTCAAAAGTCCTTATGGACGGCGGCAGCGGACTAAACCTGATATATCAGGATACAATTCAGCACATGGGGATAAACCCAGCAAGAATCTGTCGCAACAAAACCTCCTTTCAAGGGGTAATACCTGGTCCGGACACCCATTGTATAGGTTTTCTCCGGCTCACAGTCACATTCGGCTCTGCCGATAACCTCCGCTGCGAAAAGCTGACCTTCCACGTCGTCCCGTTCTCAAGTCGCTATCAAGCACTACTGGGACGCGAAGCTTTCGCTCGATTTGACGCAATACCGCATTATGCATCTCTTACGCTTAAGATGCCCGGTCCACGAGGCATCATCTCTCTGATGGGAAAGCACTAAAGTGCACCTCCCCAAGCGGAGGACAGTGCGGCCGCTTTAACAGCCCCACAGCAAAATGGCCTCACCGGCCAAAAAACTTCAAAATAGGTCATTTCAAGACCACGAACGCGGATAGATGAGTTCGGTGCAAAATCATCATTGATGCGGGCCTAGAAGCCACATACCCCCGCACAAGGGGCTCCACACATATACAATAAGAGACAATAAAGCTCAAACTTCCATATCTTACTTTATACTTTGCTTATTTTTTTGGCACGACCCGTTCTCAACTCAGTTCCTCTCTTTTACAGATGAACATCGTGCGACGCCCGTCGAGGATACGGCACAACGGAGACACAGGCGTAGACATGAAGTAGGGACCCGTCCTAAAGGATTCTTTTTAGATTAAGACCCTGCGTAAACCTTTTTTACTGTCTCTTGTTGCTACACATCCCCTGGTTTTTTCTTTCCAGTATAACCAAGGAGGAGGTTGGCGTCTTGGCATGTGGCCACGTCAGAATTTTTGCATGTACCTGGACACTAGGGGCTTTTTTAATAAAGAGTGTTGTTTGGCCCACACTCATAAAGACCGAACGCCTTAGGGAGTGTTCGGCGTCGCGAGTTTTGGCATTATATGCATGAACTCCGAATCATGTCTTTGGTCAAATGTTGGGTTTCCCGGCTCCTGAGTTTGGCTACCTTACGTTCCGCTCTATCGGCTAAGGTAGCACCAGGAGAACTACTGCGATTGTGCCCCCGGTTCGGCCAGGGCGAGCACCTCAGTAGAGAAAGCCGAAAACTGACTGTCATGATGTAGCGTGATACTGGTCAGCCACTCAATGACCGATCGGAATCTATCGGATTCCTCCGCTTTAACGAAGGGCCGCTCCCCGGTCAGGCACATACGCGCCTCGAATTCGTACAAGCACAGTTGCAACCAAGGAGCTACCTAAAGAGTCTCATTTTCAAACTCCTATGGCTAAGTGAAAGTGTTAAATCATTATAGTCCGGTTGCCTGGCCCGCTGCGCTATCACCTCCTTTGTAGGACCAAGACGTTGGGTTAAGTGTGAAAATGCGTCTTCTGTGAGCACCCCCGCACTATGTGCGTGGGGGCTGAAGCCAACGACTGCCATCTTTCAGATTCTATACATATATATATATATATATATATATATATATATATATATATATATATTAAAATGGCCGCATAGAAGGTGTTTACAATACTTGGAGGCACAAGTATAAAAAAGGCCAATACAGTTTATCAAAATATTACTTTATAATTACATATGCTATCATAACATAGCATCTTTCGGGCACTGCGTCTCTATTACACGAGCACCTTCAAGAACTTCCTGAAAATAGTGCTCGAAGGGTACTCAGCTTTGGTCCGAATCTCAGGACGCAACAACGGTGGTCTCCATCTCTGCCCAGTATGTCTTAACACGGGCTAGAGCCATCCTAGCGCCCTCTATGCATGTTGACCTCTTAATTGCATTTATACGTGGCACCGCGTCAAGGAATTGCTGCACCAAGCTGAAATAACTCTTCGGCTCCGAACTCCCCGGCCACAGGTGACGCACGACGTACTTCATGGCGAGTCCAGACAACCTATTCAGTTCGGCCCATTGAGCCAAACGATCATGCACTGCCAGTGGACGCTCTAGATTGTGAAACTGCGACCATAAAAGCCTTTCCACTTTGTGATCTTTCTGATCTCGAAAGTGTTCGGTCGCATCAGCAGCACTCGCTGCCAAATCCATATAGGTGTCCTCCACACTCCACATCCGGTCCAACGGAGCAAACTTCGGATCACAAACCTTCCTTCGCAGCATAAAGGGCTTTCCAGCCACAATCTGTTTGGCCTGACGCAGCTCCTCCTTCGCAGCTCTCATCGCAGAGCGCGCGTCCTTGGCATTGGCGACGGCCTTCTCTAAGTCCGTCTGTTTCGCCTGGCCTTCTTTTTCAAGAAGTATGCAATGGTCAGTAGCGCTTTTTAACTTTTTGGCCATCTCAGCCATCTCCTCTTTGCTTCGGCAATGAGCAGCCTGTTCGGCTTTCAGCTCTTCAAGGGCCTTCTGGGCAGCCGCATCGCTTTTTCTGGCTTGCTCCTTAGCTCGGGCAAGTCCTACCCTAAGATTCTCCACAGCGGCCATACCATCTGCGTCAAGCACACACATTGTAAGACACTGGCATGAAGCTCCTCTTACCTGGCGCCGCCCGAAGAATTACATACCTTGAGCCTCATCAAGCCGCTTGTTGACAAGCGCGATGTCGGCATCTGCCACGTCCAGTTGCCGCTTTAGTTCGGCAAATTCATCAGTTCGGCTCGATTCCGAACACCTTGCCACCTAAATTCAAAGGCGACATCTTAGACCTGGGATTATGATCCTCCGTGTGCCGTCATTTCTTGACAGCACGCAGAGTCTCAGGGGCTACTATCTACACAGGGCGCATCTTACTTATGCGCAACTGACAAAAGTGTACATCATCTAACATACCTCAAAACCCGTCAGCAAGCTTTTGACGGCCTCATGCAATCCGTCTTCTGCGGATGAAATCCTTTCAATCATCGTGCCCATCAATGCACGGTGCTCCTCTGAGATAGAAGCTCGCCCTAGCAGAATCTTTAGCTCCTCCAGCCGAGCACCAGAAGGTGCCGGACTTGTCCTATGGCCTCTTTCGAAGGCCGGACACGGAGAACTTCGGGGGGCCGCACTGCCACCTTCCGCCCCTGCCGCATTAGGAGAAACCCTCTACGACGACACCTCAGGGTCGCCCGCCTCACTAGGTGGCACGGCAGGGGGAGGCGTCCCGCTCTCCATCATCTCCGGAAGAAGATCCCCCAAAGACTAGCTCCGCTGAGAAGGGCTGAGGTCTGAGCTACAAGGTCATATATAAATCAAAGATTTCTCTCATCCCTCAAAAGGAAAACCTCTCTCTACTTACGGCTTGCTGGAGGGCTGATCCCCTTGAGGGCATAGTCCGGCCGAGGAATTCCCCGGCGCCGGACCCTCTGACGAGGATTTTCTCCCCCATTTCAAGACCATGGTTTCTGGGTCGTCAGAGGCGGCTCTCTTCTTCCCCTCGGGAGAGGAATTGTCGGTTCCTCCCTTCGGGGCAGCCTCCTTCGAAGAGGCCATAGCTTCCTTGTCCTCCCCCTCCAAAGGCACTATCCCCAGCATCCTGACCAGCACGGGATCCGGCCTGGTTTCAGGAAGGGGAGCCGGACACCTGATCAGCTTTGCCTTCGCTATCCACTCCTATTTAAAAAGACGGCTCTTTTAGGGGCAAGTTTATGGCAATTATACGGATAGAAGGTCCGGGCACAAGGTTGCTTACTTGAGTATCCAGGCGATTGCAGGTTAGACCTGTGTCCTCGGTTAAATCCGGACACATCTCTTGTGATCCGAAGAATAGTCTATACATCTCCGCGGGCGTTGCGCCCATGAGGTTCTGGAGAGCTCGCGGTCCCTCTGGATTAAACTCCCACAGGCGAAGGGGGCGACGTTTGCCAGGCAATATTCGGCGAATCAGCATGACCTGCGTCACCTTGACCAGGTTGAGGTCTCCTTCTAAGAGATCCCTAATGCGGCCCTGCAACAGGGGGACGTCTTTGGATAACCCCCAATCTAATCCTTTGTTAACCCATGACGCTAGCTGTGGTGGGGGACCCGAGCGAATGGCAGGAGGCGCCACCCACTTGGCGTTCCTGGGAGCGGTGATATAGAACCACTCTTGTTGCCACAAGCCGAGCTCCTCTTGAAAGGAGCCCTCGGGCCATGGAGCATCGGCATTCTTACTTATGACAGCACCTCCGCACTCTGTGTGCCGTCCCTCGATCATCTTCGGCTCCACTCCAAAAGTCTTGAGCCATAATCCAAAGTGAGGAGTAACACGGAGGAATGCTTCGCACACGACGATGAATGAGGAAATGCGGAGGATATACTCCGGGGCTAAGTCATGAAATTCCAACCCGTAATAAAACCGCAGCCCCCTCACGAAGGGATCCATCGGGAAGCCTAACCCCCGAAGGAGGTGAGACATGAACACTACGCTCTCGCCGGGCTGGGGATTGGGAATAGCCTACCCTTGAGCAGGCAACCTATGCGGAATTTCAGCGGTCAAGAACTTAGCCTCTCTCAACTTTAGCACGTCCTCCTCCGTGACGGAGGAGGGCATCCATCGGCCTTGAAGGTCGGAACCGGACATTGTCGAAGGTCCGAAGCGCCCGGAATCTGAAGCCTAGGGTGTTGGAACTCGAGGTGACGGGCGAACTCGTTTGATATTGGAAAAGGAGTAAGGCATTGGTCTCTTTATAAGAGGTCGAATACCAGGAGCCCTCCCCGTTACCGTTTGGGACTCGCCTTTAATCGAGAAAAAATGCTAACAGACACGATTGGGTTACCCACGTCCATATTGATGAGAATCCCGTGAAAGGGCGGGTACACAATCTCTGCTTTGACAAGACGTGCCAAGGAAACCGCCTCGCAAAACATGCTGAGGTGGAAAAGTAAAAACGATTCGAGTAAAGGACTTGGCTGTAATGTGATGGTGCACTGCAGAATACGTCAGCAGATTTGATTTGTGTTAATATTATTCTCTCTATGGCAATATGTGGAAACTTATTTTACAGAGCCGGACACTACTCTTGGTGATTACAATCTTCTATGAAGGACTTGGAGGAGGAACCCGCCTTGCAATGCCGAAGACAATTTTGCGCGCCGGACTCGTCGTCATTGAAGCCTGGTTCAGGGGCTACTGAGGGAGTCCTGGATTAGGGGGTGTTCGGGTAGCCGGACTATACCTTCAGCCGGACTCCTGGACTATGAAGATACAAGATTGAAGACTTCGTCCCATGTCTGGATGGGACTTTCCTTGGCGTGGAAGGCAAGCTTGGCGATGCGATATTCAAGATCTCCTACCATTGTAACCGACTCTGTGTAACCCTAACCCTATCCGGTGTCTATATAAACCGGAGGGTTGTAGTCCGTAGGACAGAATCAACTCCATACACATCAATCATACCATAGGCTAGCTTCTAGGGTTTAGCCTCCTTGATCTCGTGGTAGATCTATTCTTGTACTACCCATATCATCAATATTAATCAAGCAGGAGTAGGGTATTACCTCCATCGAGAGGGCCCGAACTTGGGTAAAACAAAGTGTCCCTGTCTCCTGTTACCATCTGGCCTAGACGCACAGTTCGGGACGCCCTACCCGAGATCTGCCGGTTTTGACACCGACAGCCACCATGTTTAAAATGTCTTGAGCATGATAATGCTGTCTTTGTTGCTGAATGTTCTGCTGCTGCTACTGTTGCTATCTCTTCAACTGCTGATGTGGAAACTAACCCCTCTTTTGAGGATACCACTACTATTGCTGATGAGAATGCCAGGTTAAAGACATTGCTTGAAACAGGAATGTACAAAAGTCTCGAAGGGCAACAGACACTATGTGACACTACTAGGGAAAACCTTATACACAAAATCTTAGCAGCAGTGCGGTTTAAAAACAAACGCTACTGCTAATTAGCAGTAGCGAGCTTGAGGAAACCGCGCTACTAATAACCCGATAGTAGTAGCGCGGGTTTTTACCCCTCGCTACTACTAAGTGATTTCCACCGTGCCTCCCGGGACCAGTCATAGTAGTAGCGCGGGTTATAAACCCACGCTACTACTAAGTCGATAGTAGTAGCGCGAGTTATAAACCCCACGCTACCACCTGCATCTGCTCCCAACCCACCAACCACTCCACCGTCCACCCGCCCACGTTTATCAAAAAAAAAGTTCCACCCAAACCTCGATCCAAATCCCCTCCACCGCCGGCCTTCTTCCACCTCCTCTCCTCTCCCAATTCACGAGTGTGTGCAGCCCCGAGCACTGCAGCCGGCCGGCCAGGCCTCCGCAGGACCGCCGCCACCGCCACCCTCGCCCCTCCCCTCACTAGAAGACGACGAGAAGAGAATAGGTCAGGCAGCGGCTCTCAGTCAGAGATCCGCCAAGGGCTTGGACATGGAGATCCACATCCATGGCCGACGGCTAGGACCTGGAGCTCCACCTTCATGGCGCTGGCCGCATCTCCCCAATCGCGAGCTCGCGCGCCTGGACAGGACCTCCATCTGTCTGTCTACCTCCGCTTCGTTCGGTCGACGACGCCATGGCCGCCAAGGTACTCTCTCGATCTACTTCCCTTTCCCTTTCATTTTTTCCTTCCCTTCCCTCCCTCATGCGCAGCCAGCTTTGGTTTGGACAGACGCAGACGCACACACACAGCAGTGTTGCTGACTTGTTGCGTGAGGCACCAGGCGAGGTGAGGTGAGGCAGGAGAGGACTACCCCAAGAGCCTACAAGCCCTCCTTCCTCCACAACAATGAACAGATCCACCGGCCGTACCCACCTTCTTCCGATCCCCAATCTAATTTCTCTTCCTCTCTTGCAAAGCAGGGACAAATTTGATACTGTACCCGTCACTGTCGAGTCTCACAATCCCATATGAATTCATGTTCTCATCTATCTCAGTGGTGAATTACTACTATTATTATTATACATGCCGTCCTGTAGGTAAATTTGACCTTAATTTTGGCCCAATGTATGTATTGTAGATCTGAAAGTCCGCTTCTCCAATTCTTCTTATTTAAATGAGGCCAACTTTGTTCAAAGCAGAGTTGAGTTGAATGAATCATTAGGTTCGCTGGGATTCCACCTATTTGTGGTGTCCTTCCTCTAGCTGCTGACTATTATTGGGAATTATTACTAGTTCATGAACTATTATTGAATGAATCCTTAAGTAGTATGTGTGTGTATGACAGGCCTGTTGTTGTGTTCATGTGAATATCATCATACTGTCGTGTGGTAATTTCGTAGCGGATCAATGTGTTGGATGATGGATCAATCTCTATATATCTGCTGTTGAATGGCTGCCCTGTGAATGGTTCTACGCTCTGCGATGAACAGATCATTGCACGGCATGGCTTGTCGGCCTGTTCATGAAATGAGTTGTTGCTTGCCATAGCATATAGATCACTTATAAATGAAAATGGCCGATTTAACTCAGTTCAGTCCATTTTAACTCAGTTCATGCAATGTGTTTATAGAGGTTTAGCATATAGAGGTTTATGTCTGGCCTATTCATGTAATGTGTTTATTTTAACTCAGTTTAGTCCATTTTATTTTTTGCAGATAACGGATTGTAAAAAATTTTGAGTTGCCCACAAGAGAAATAGAGGTTTGGAGTGACAATTGAAGCCGGCACAAACTGAAACTACCACATGTTACTATTAAGAAAAACTCGAATATGAAAAAATCCACCTTCATTTTAATATTCTGCACAATATTGGATCATAGTTCACTTGTCATTTTATAGTTGTTTTCTTTTTGCTATTTAAATTACATATTGGAGTAAACTGAAATATGCTCTTGTCTGGTCCTTGAATAAAATTCCACTAGGCCTATGCGCCGTTGGACGGGGGTCATCCTCCTGTTCTAAAAAAATGCGCAGTTGGACTAGGTTTCCTTTTGTTCAGTTAGAATCTTGATGTTTTGTTTCCCCTATAAGTTAGCTAACTTCCCTTTTCTTGATGAAATTGTCAGGAGTGATGCTTTCTTCATATGTAGTTCTATCAGAGATATGTTCGATGTTCATGCAGAGCCATGGACCATTCTATTCTCTATGACCCCGGCGACGAAGGCTGCCAGGACGGAGCCGATGGCTCCGGCCAGCGAAGGGAAGGCAGATGGTGAGTGGGTCAATGTATTTGGGTGAGGAAACCATGATGCTCTTATTTACTTGTTTTTTGAGGAAGCTGTAGCCTCCCGCATGTGCATGGTAGATTCAGTTGTGCAAGTGGGTAGTATCTTGATTTCCACTGGACCTGTTGCCATGGAGCTAAAAACAATTGATGCTTTGCATAGGTTCATGGCCCTACCATGTGCTTGCTCATGTCTATGTCCATGAGCAACAGCAAAATCAATCATTTAGTAGCATATCGTCTTAGACCTTAGTACTTGCCCTAGCAACTGGATATACCGGACTCTATAGTGCTAGTGCACTTTCATTTTTGTTAAATTTGTACACCCTGCCTGAGAAAACAGTAGCTGTCACTTAGCTTTTTGTTGGGTGCCTTATATAGGATGCACTTCCTCTATTACCGGACGACATCCACTAGGTTGATGATCCTAAACAGCCTGGGAGAGTGAATGCTTCAATGCTCATCACATACATGTATGTAGAGTCTGGACTAGTTCATAATCTGTTTTCAACATTTGTACTACTAGATAAGTAGTAATTCTGAACAACTTTGTGGCTTGCAAAAACCAGATTGCAAGTAATTCTTAACATCTTTGTAGCTTGCAAGAACATACTTGAAATCAGTTGACACATGACCCTCGCGACAAAAGGCACTGATTAATGCTAATGATTTAGTAGCTACAAATTTCTGTATTTTTCTTTGCCTTGTCCCGCCTAGCAATGTATTGTATTTGTCTTCCAAGACTGAACTTGGTGCCAAACATTGCAGCGGGAAGTAAACACATCACCCTACCTGATGTGGTACTATATATAGTGAATAACCTAACAAGAAATCTGCTAACACACAAAGTAATTTAGTTCACATATGCATTTCTGTGTTTCTTTTGGACTTTATGTTTTTCTATGCATTTGCCAAATCTATATATTTAGTTTGAATAAGAAGTGAGGAATTAAGCATATATATTCGGCATGAGCCCCTTTAAATTGCTAGATGATAAGGAATCTTAACTTAATGGGTCTTGTGAATTGTAATATACTATTTAGTTTAATTGATGCAATTTGCGTACTAACAAGTTTTCACTTTCCCAACGTGGGCGCAGGGGTGATCGACGCTGACTAGCGTGGCCCGGTGGGCATTGTGCTCTTCAACCACTTGGAGGCGGACTTTGCTGTGAAGCACGGTGGCCACGTCGAACAGATGAACGTCCAAGTGATTTTGACACTGGAGGTCTTCGAGGTGGAGGTCCTCGACGCCATCGTCCGGGGGAGGGAGGATTCGAGTACATTGGCGTCTGAACTCCAAGCCTTGGTAGATACATCTAGAGAAGTGATTTGTTTAGGTTGCTAGGGGAGGTACTTCAATGATGGTTGTGTGTCTGATGTTAAATGGAATTCTGAGATGGTTCTGTGACGTTGGTTTGCTTTGCAATGGACGTATTACCATTCATGAATACCACATCTAACTTTTATTTTTTTAATTCCTAAATTGTTAGTAGTAGCGTGGGTTAAAAGTGAGCGCTACTAGTAGTTAGGTTAGTAGTAGCATGGGTGTTAGCTTAGTAGTAGCGCGTGTGCACCCGCGCTACTACTAATCATTTAGTAGTAGCGCGGGTTTAGCCCACGCTACTAGTAACAGTTAGCTGTAGCGCCTTATTGGTAGTGCGGCTGTCCGCGCTGCTGATAGCCTAAAAACCCGTGCTGCTGCTAGCCTTTTCCCTAGTAGTGTGATGTCCTTAAGAAACAGATTCTGAACCAAAACCCTAGGAAAGAGGGTGTTGGGTTCGAGAGGAAAATGAATGTTGATGGTTCTTACTGGAAGCCTAAGCAGTACCCCAAAACCACATGGGTTGCTGCAAAAGGACCTTCAGTGGATCCATCTACTTTATCTGGCTTCACTTGTGCTAACCCGATTATCATTGATGAATCCTTTGAATGCAAACTATAAACTGTGTAAGAATCAGAATGGTGTAGTGTTTGCCAAGTATATTGGTACTAACGGCAGGAACGGACCACCTTTGAAGAAGATCTGGGTGCCCCAAAGTTGTGTTGAGAAACTTCCTGTGAATGTCATCATGACACCACCTGGGAAGAAGACAAACCCTAGACCAAAGGCTTCATACAGACATAGGACTCACCAAAGTCACCCTAAAGCCAATGTTTTGTAGGGAAACCATACTCAGTCTTATGAATATGAGCGTGTTTAGTCAAACCGCTATGTTCATAAGACTAAGAACTTTTCTGCTTATTCTTACGAGTATTATTCACCTCCTGCAAGGCTATTTTCTAGGGCTCCAAAGCTGAAGTTCTCAGATGCTGCACCTAGACTCATTGCTTCTAAGCCACCCCTGAAGATGCGGGTGGTTAAGAAAAAATAACTCTCTTTTGTAGGGAAAGGCCTCCAACCAAAATTCAAAAGCTTCTGATGCTTATGCTGGGGACCTAAAACATTTTGTGGGATGCAAGATAAAATGCCAAAATGGTCTTACTATGTATTTCGTCCTCGGATTCCTTGACAAACATCCTATTTATCCTAACCATGATCTGAACTTTCATAATCGGCTTGTTCATCAAATGTTTATGCTTCACAATACTCTTGGTGAAGACTATCCCTCAAACTGCACTGTAGGGTATGACACCACATGCTTCAAACGGATTATAGATAGTGGATGCACTAACCACATGACTGGTGATCGAAGTCTTCTCATGGATTCAACCCTATGTCCATCTGACAAGAGTCACATCATATTTGCTGACACTGGTAAAAGCAAGGTATTGGGTCTAGGTAGGGTCGCAATCTCAAAGGATCAGCACATGGATAAAGTGATGCTTATTGAATCCCTCGGTTTCAACTTAATGTCTGTCTCAATGCTTTGTGATCTGAACATCATTGTGATATTTGGAAAATACCGTTGCCTTGTGCTTATGGAATCTGTCAAATCTCTAGTCTTTGAAGGGTATCGAAAAGACGATCTGTATATGGTAGATTTCTCAGCAGGACCACAGTTGGCCATATGTCTTCTAGCGAAAGCTTAAGAGTGCTAGCTCTGGCATTGAAGGCTAGGGCATGCTAGCATGAGGAACCTGTATACTCTCGCGAAGAAGAAGCATGTCATAGGCATCGAGGGTGTCAAGTTCAAGAAGGATCATCTATGTGGTGCCTGCAAAGCTGGAAAGATGACTAGGGCCAAGCATCCCTCGAAGACAATCATGACGACGTCTCGTCCCTTCGAGCTGCTTCACATGGATTTATTTGGCCCTACTCACTACTCTACACTTACTACCACGACTTGCCTCTATGGCTTCATCATTGTTGATGATTACTCAAGATATATGTCAGGACCCCGACTCAATGCCACATCGATCTAGCATGTAACACCTCATATCACTTTGCGGCCTCACGCACGGTATTCCACGGGTGTCGCCTTACCTTAGCCCGGGACCGTTTGCGCCTTTTGGCACACGTATATGACAGTGTCGCTAGCATCCATATGATAAAGAGCCCGGGCTGACATGGCTAGTCGTAAACCCAAAGTGGCACAGACTTACAGGGACAGGCATCCATGACCCAGCATCGAACGTGTCGGTCATCAGCGAGTGAAACCAGGCTGTAGCACTGGGCTAGCAGGACTCCGGTGAACCGGGCTGTAGCGGGCTAACAGGACTCCGGTATTCATCGCGTGACATTTCCCCGAAGGGACAGACACAGGAACGAAGAAGGACACATGCCGGCCAGCCTAAGTGTTCCGGAGCAGTAGCAAGCTACCATGGCTCGGTGGAAACACTAGGAGACATTTCCCCGTAAGAGAGGCTACTAAAGATAAACAACTAGATGGTCAGATCCCACACATACCAAGCATTTCAATAACATACACACAATATGCTCGATATGTGCAATACAACATGGCATCACAAAATGACTCTACGACTCAAGTAGTTTATTCAATAGGCTCCGAGGAGCGAGATATTACAAACAGGGGTCTCATGACCCAACATTCAGAGCATACAAATCAAAGCACAAGCGGAAGCTATCATGTCTGGGTACAGACATCTATAAATGAAAAAGGCCGAGAAGCCTGACTATCTATCAGATCCTGCCGAGGCACAAGATCGTAGCTGAGGTAACAAGCTAAACGTCGAAGACCACGCGGAAATACTAGTGAGACTGAAGTCTCTCTGCAAAAACATAAAATAGGCAAACGTGAGTACAAATGTACCCAGCAAGACTTACATTAGAACTAACTACATATGCTTCATTATCAACAAAGGGGATGGTGGGGTTTAACTGCAGCAAGCCAGCTTTGACTCGGTGGCTATCCTGAACTACGACTGCAAGTAACTCTTTTGAGGTGGCGCACACGAGTCCACATATTCACCATATCAATACACCACTATGGATCCGCTCCCGTCTCCCTACGAGAACGCCATCCATAGCACTCACGCTTATCTTGCGTATTTTAGAGTATCCACTTTCACTTGTCTATGAACTGATATAAGCAACCCAGAAGTCCTTTTCCGTGGACACGGCTATTCGAATAGATGATGATAACCCTGCAGGGGTGTACTTCTTCATACATGTTTCCACCACTTAGCGTCTGCACACGACATGTGCTCGGCAGACTTCAAGCGAAAGCCGACGTGGGTGTAGACCACGACCTACCTAAACACTCAAGTCTCTAGTCCAGGTTTATCGCCTATTCGGGTTCCATCCATGAGGAGATCCGGCCGGAGTTTCGCTCACAGCCCCAAACGATGTGAACAGGGTTCCGTGACACCAAACGGGCGCCCGGTTTACCCGGCCACGTGCCTACCGCATCACAGCCCACCCCTACGGTCAGCGCTGTCCACGGCCTCCAGCATACTACAAACACCAGAAACTACTTGCAACTCCTGGACAGAGGACGAGGGTGAATAAGAAGTCGAGCGGGGTCATATTTCAGGCCCCAATGTATGGTAGTAGCTGAATCATGGATCACAAACACAGAACTCAGTTCCTAAGGACGGCTTCAATGAGACAACCCACCATGTACTCCTACATGGCCTCTCACCGCTACCTTTACCAAATCGTATTCACACACTTAGCTCACGCACAGTAGGACATGTTCACACACCTCTGATTCATCCCGGATGAATCAGACCTGACTCGACTCTAAGCAGTAGCAGGCATGACAAACAAGCATGAATGAGTAGGCACAACAGGGCTCAAACAACTCCTACTCATGCTAGTGGGTTTCATCTATTTACTGTGGCAATGACAGGTCATGCAAAGGATAAAGGGGTTCAGCTACCGCAGCAAGTAACAAAATGTCGTTGTTGTCCTAATGCAGTAAAAGAGAGCAGGAGCGAGAGAGTGGGATTTTATCGAAATGAACAAGGGGGTTTTGCTTGCCTGGCACTTCTGAAGATAATATAGCTCTTCATCGGTGTCATCGATCACATCGTCGGTACATGTCTATCGAGAGGGGACAAATACCGGCAACACAGAAAGGAACACAATCAATGCAATGCACAATATGATGCATGCTATGACATGGCAATATGAATGTGTTTTGGGCTAATGCACCTAAAACCAGATTAAATGAAGTTGGTTTGAATCCAAGATTCAAATTCAAACTCCATACGTGGTTATTTAAATGTCATTCACTTCATTTGCCCTAAACAGTAGTAATAAGTTGTTCTAACATGCATGAAAATGGTACAGATGGATTCCTTGAATTTTCCTGATAATTTTTCATATATAATTTATTTAATTTGGAGTTACGGTTAATTTTCTATGATTTATTGAAGTTTTAGCTATTTTCTGGAATTTTCTGATTATTTAGAATTAAAATAATTCCAGAAAATACTTATTGCGTCAGCCCCACGTCACAGTGACGTCAGCAGGGTCAACTGGGCGCCTCCAGGTCAAACCTGACCTGTGGGACCCATATGTCAGCGTCACAGGTTAACAGGGGGGTTTATTTTAGTTTAATTAAGGATTAGGGCACTAGGGCCCACATGTCAGTGGCTCTGGGGTTAGATTAGGTGGTGATTAGCTTAAGCTAATCACCTGATGGCGGGGGCCCACCTGTCAGTGTCAGCAGAGGGGGGGTAGTTAAAATAAAATAACTAAACTAATTAACAGGGGGGGCTGGCCCCACCTGTCATCGACCCAGAGAGGGGGGGGTGTCCCGCCGTGGTCAACGTGGTCAGACCCACCGGCGGCTTGACGCCGGCGAGGCCAGACGCGGTGGTGCGCGTCGGAAACCCACTACAGGGGCTCTTTTGGCGCGCAGGGAGTAGCTACGGGGAGAGGGTGGAGTGGCGCATCCAACGGTGGCGGTGGCGGAGGCTGGGGTGGCCGGAGCTGCCGGCGGCGAGCTCTTTTGCGGCGGCTGGAGCTCGGGCGAGGTTGGGGTTGGCGTTCGGGGGCACGGGAGGGGAAGCTAGTGGCGGCTACGGGCTCCTGGAGACGTGTTGAGTGCGGTGGTGTGCTCGGCTTCGAGCTGCAACGGCTCCAGCCACGGTGGTGACGAGGCACGACGGCGGCGAGCTCTCGGGTCCGGCGGAAGCAATGGCTAGAGCGGCCCAACGGCATGGGAAGAAGAGGGGAACGGTTCAGTGGCTCACCGCGAGTCCAACGAGCGCGAGGGCGAGGCCGGGGACGCTCTGTGGCCGGCGAATCAAGCGACGACGGCCGTCGGTGCAGAGGAAGAAGATGGCGTCGGTGACGGCGCTCCAGGGCGTCCGGCGTCTTGTGGCTCCGTGGTAGGGACGGGAACGTCACGGCGGAGCTCGGGGGCGCATCGGAGAGGCGAGGGAAAGGCGGTGGCCGCGGTGGTTCTCGTCGGCGGCGACGGCTGCGTTCGGGTTCGGGCGAGAGAGAAAGAGCAGAGGAGCGGGGCCTCGAGGAAGAGTGAGAGGGGTCCGAGGGGGTGGCGTGGCGTCTCCGGGCGTCGAGGAGGGAGGCAACCAGGCAGGAGGTGGCCAGGGGGGAAGCAGGAGGTGGCCGAGGCCTCTCGGGCGCGCGCCACGCCTCTGTTCGTCCTCCTGGCAGAGGAGGAAGAAGACAAGGGGGAGGAGGTGGGCTGGGCCGCCAGGTAGGGGGGGGGAGCTGGGCCGACTACAGGTAAGTGGCCCAGGTACGGATCTTTCTCTCCCTCTTTTATAATTCTGTTCTGTTTTATCTTTTCTATTTCTGTAGTTTTGTTTCTGATTTAGTTTATAGCCCAAATCATTTTAATAAATCCTGCAAATAATTGTGGCCATTAAAAGAATTATTACAGAGGCCCTTAACTATTTTCAGAATTGTTGGAGCATTTAAAAATATTAATAGTATTTAAATGCCCCAATTCAAATACAATATGGATTATTCAAAAATCCATAATGGCCCAAAAATATTGGCATCATTTTTGGTAGAGGTTTTTCACCTTTGTCAAAAATCATGAACATTTTTGAAAGCCATTTGGACTTACTTGAAAGTATTTTAGGTGAACCTAATGAATTCCTTTAATGCTAGGGTTTGAGCAATCCCCATTTCAAATTTCATAAAATTTAAACATGTTGCATGGATGCTAAAGCAAAAACAAACAAGGGCTGATCTAGGGCTGTGACAATATACATGATCCAGGGTGCACTTCAAATGAACGTTGATTTGAACACCATCATTGTCTTGTCGTCTTGCTCTGAGAACTTCAGCTAATCATGACGAGAAGAGGAAAGGAAAACTCTAGAACAATCGATCTTCGAGAAGACCGAACAACTTAGGATCAACTCATGGGATGAGATATAGCAACATCTCTTGAGCTGAGAGACGAAGCACAGATCCGAAGAAATGGAGTAAGACAAATGACGAGGGTTCGCTAAGTGGACAACAATTCCAGACTTAAGAATGTGGCGATCGGTTGTCAACGTAGCGAGGAGTTGGATTGCCATGATACCACAACGAGGCATCTTAGGGATGGTGACTCGTAGATATCTCCCCTTAAGTGGCAAAAAGAATTACTTTTGATTCAAAGATCATTGAAACTCTTTATACCAGCTTAAGGCAAATCATAATCGATCATTTAGAGGGGTTCGGTAGAATGGCATACTCAAACTTGGATGATGTGGATTACCTTGTTGAAGACAACGTAATGGATGAATTTGCTTACCACCGGAAATGGAAGAGATCCGTGGTAGAATGGCACATTGGCGGTGCAAGCTGGAACAAAATGCAATTGCTGGGAATGATTCTGGTAACTGGGGAGAGGCTCAACAATAGAGAGTTATTTCACTATTGGAATGGTTATAGCAT
This sequence comes from Triticum aestivum, assembly GCF_018294505.1. Lineage (NCBI taxonomy): Eukaryota > Viridiplantae > Streptophyta > Magnoliopsida > Poales > Poaceae > Triticum > Triticum aestivum. The sequence continues at coordinate 550,123,683 of NC_057797.1, read as the reverse complement.
AACCGAGGAAGTTGAGAGCAAACCTAGTTAGTGTCGACGGTAACACCTAACGCTTGTGCGTGCTCTCAAGAACTTGAGCATTTCCATATTCATCAAGATTTTACCAATATCCGTGTCAAGGATTCTGGTAACACAACTTACTACCATGATGAATGAGGAAGGATGACGCAGATGCAAAGGAAGATAACACTTTCTCAGATTTCACCTTAGCGAGGCCAAGGAAACAAAATCTGGACGATCGACCGAGAGACATTTAGCACTCTGCTTCTAATGTTCTCCTTGATGTGCTAGTGTAACCCATTCATAGATATGGTTTGATATCTAGAACATCAAGTAAAAGGTCGGACTTCGGGAATACAAAAATCCATAAGGAACAACTAGGGAGGTAAATCCTACGAAATCCTTATGGGGAGGTGGCCAACTGCTTCAATCAAGATACCACAATAATAGGTCCTTTGGCTGGGTGGTGCTGGCCACGACATCCACTTTACCGGTTATCGAGGGACCAATATTATAGTTCTTGGGAAATGTTCCAAACCATCATATCTGCCTGAGATTCAGATCTGGTTGGTGTCAGGATATTCCAGACTCATCGAGTCTAGGAAGAAAATGAAAGTTTGCAACACAAATCGACGAGATGACGTTGCGGGATTCTCGGGAGATGAACTACGATAGCAACCTCCAAAACATGAGCTGGTTATGCTACAAACATGTGAACATGTTGTCCAAGACAAGCATGACCACAAAGTAGTCTTATAATAAAACACTACCGAGTTCAGGTGGGGAACCATCATTAATGACATCGAAGTCTCCACGCGTGGAAGTCCAAAGAGTTCACCTTGGACAGACTCCTTTATCTTTGAACAACTCAATCAGTGGCTTGGTGTGCTCGGAACACATATGGAATGAAGGTTGCAAGTCTCCAGACCACAGAATACTTCGCACGTATGCATGACTGACTTGGGATGATTCCAGAGGAAGCAAAACTAACTTTCTCAAATCCACGGCGGCAACTTTCACCAAATGCACGTGTATAAGAGGAAGTCACTCCTTTCATCAAACAAATACTTCATGAGTTAGCATGAAGAAATGCTTTCAAAAGTTTCCAACACTAGCTTAATGTTCAACAAAATTATGGAGGAGATAAGGATGTTGTCAATGGGCTCAACAACAATTCATCTGGGTTTCCTTTTAAAAGGAATTCCATAGTTAAGTGAACAAGTGATAGCATTGGTCAGGCCAAAGATGTAATGGTGTATGCTCGAGGGATCAACCACGAACAAGACAACATTACGAGCATCATTGGTATTGATTTGATTTGACGATAGCCCACACTCAAATCAAAGGATTGATAAGGCAATAGGTCCAGCAACTGATCACAGGGACCAACCGATGAAGATATCATCTTTCTTCAACACACACTACACAAGAATATCCCTTTGGAACGAACTAAGTCAGGCAAGCTTTTACCTTCCAACTCTCCAAGTTGTTGTCTAGCTTAACCAACTAGCTCAGGGATATCCATCACAGATTCTTGGAGAAAGGGTGGTTTACAATAAACCAACTTGATCACGAGCTCAACATAGCGGTCAGGTGACAACCTGGTAGTACTTCCGAGAAGATCTTCGGAAAATCACGAACCACCGATATGTTACTAAGCTCGAGAACAATCTTGCTTTTCGGGGCAAGATGATATGATCAAGTGAGCGAGGGCTTGACAAGATCCTAATTCATCAATCGAGGAGTGAACCAGGAGAATGGACTAGGTAGCACGATCAATCTTAGAATGATGATTCAATAACCAACACACTAAGAATAAAATTATTGTCCTTTAACTACCAAGCAACGAGGTTGCTGGGAGTATTGATTTCACACACCATGATTCATTTGTCGGCATTCCGGTGACAATAACACAGGAACCGAGGAATGAACAATGATGGCAAGAAGTATCACTGTACCAAGAGTTCATAGGATGGTGTGCAATTCCTATAACAATCTCGATATAAAATATGTAATACTCCAAGGTAGAGCAGAACAAAAGCTGGAATAGCAATTTGATCTGCGGAATACAACTACTTTGACCCAATCCTAGATATGGATGAGATACTGGAGTTTGTTTCTCCAAGTCATTCCGGAATAGAATGGCTTGACAGACCACAAGAGTCATAGGCATCGATGAACGAACGCACGCATACTCTTGACTATCAATTGATAGACGAGGGTCAGAATGCAACTAAAGAGAACAACTCAAAGGAACATATAACTTTCTGAGTTGTGGATGCATAGATTAGTATGTCGAACCAAGTTCAACATATTTCTTCCGGATAACCCATGCAGAAAGGTAGAACTGGCAGAGTCACGATTTATGAATGGAGAACTCCTCAAGAGTACTCTAATTGTGATTTTTTTTAATCCAATAAACATCTGCCATAAGTAGTTCATGGTATTTGGAAGAAGAAGATACCACGGACTTCAAGGACTATCACAAAGGTTACTAATATCCTAAAGGCACTAGCAATTACTATCAACATGAAGTAGGTAGAGTGAATCTCGGGTTCAGAACCCAGGAGTAGAATACCTACTACTAAGTAGCATCACAGGATGCTTTCGAGAATGATGGCCAGAATCATCACACTGGGAACACAAATCATGGCTAAATTACTAGATGATCCCCTAAGACACCTAGGGTCATAATAATATCTCCAACATATATGTCAAGGTAACGGAGTACCTCAACTCACTGATTAGTGTGGTTAATCTGGCCCATGGGAACATTGAAACGGGAAGAAAGGATTTGCAAATGCATCAGACTACTTAGAAACCTGGGATGACTCGGACAGCATAACGGCTGTAAATGCTCAAAAAGATGTGAGACATTCACAAAAATGGTGGCATAACCACTCAAAAGCACAATATCAAGGTCTCGAGATCAATAATTAACATACAGAAGTAGTAGGAACTGAAACGAGGCTTAAGTCCAACAATCTTATAAGTCTACGGATTAGTAACACGTGATCCTGATGGAAAGAAGAGATAGCCTAGTTCTTAATCCCCGCAGGAAAGATAAGATGACTCAGATCAGAAGGGCATGAGGTATAAGGAGTAAAAAGAGCCTTACGTTCCATCCCACAATCAATTCCCTTATATAACTAAAGAATTTCTAAACTCAACTTCGACCAGTTTGGCTTGGTAATCCTACAGGCAGTCAAGCTCTGATACCAACGCTGTCAGGACCCCGACTCAATGCCACATCGATCTAGCATGTAACACCTCATATCACTTTGCGGCCTCACGCACGGTATTCCACGGGTGTCGCCTTACCTTAGCCCGGGACCGTTTGCGCCTTTTGGCACACGTATATGACAGTGTCGCTAGCATCCATATGATAAAGAGCCCGGGCTGACATGGCTAGTCGTAAACCCAAAGTGGCACAGACTTACAGGGACAGGCATCCATGACCCAGCATCGAATGTGTCGGTCATCAGCGAGTGAAACCAGGCTGTAGCACTGGGCTAGCAGGACTCCGGTGAACCGGGCTGTAGCGGGCTAACAGGACTCCGGTATTCATCGCGTGACATTTCCCCGAAGGGACAGACACAGGAACGAAGAAGGACACATGCCGGCCAGCCTAAGTGTTCCGGAGCAGTAGCAAGCTACCATGGCTCGGTGGAAACACTAGGAGACATTTCCCCGTAAGAGAGGCTACTAAAGATAAACAACTAGATGGTCAGATCCCACACATACCAAGCATTTCAATAACATACACACAATATGCTCGATATGTGCAATACAACATGGCATCACAAAATGACTCTACGACTCAAGTAGTTTATTCAATAGGCTCCGAGGAGCGAGATATTACAAACAGGGGTCTCATGACCCAACATTCAGAGCATACAAATCAAAGCACAAGCGGAAGCTATCATGTCTGGGTACAGACATCTATAAATGAAAAAGGCTGAGAAGCCTGACTATCTATCAGATCATGCCGAGGCACAAGATCGTAGCTGAGGTAACAAGCTAAACGTCGAAGACCACGCGGAAATACTAGTGAGACTGAAGTCTCTCTGCAAAAACATAAAATAGGCAAACGTGAGTACAAATGTACCCAGCAAGACTTACATCAGAACTAACTACATATGCTTCATTATCAACAAAGGGGATGGTGGGGTTTAACTGCAGCAAGCCAGCTTTGACTCGGTGGCTATCCTGAACTACGACTGCAAGTAACTCTTTTGAGGTGGCGCACACGAGTCCACATATTCACCATATCAATACACCACTATGGATCCGCTCCCGTCTCCCTACGAGAACGCCATCCATAGCACTCACGCTTATCTTGCGTATTTTAGAGTATCCACTTTCACTTGTCTATGAACTGATATAAGCAACCCAGAAGTCCTTTTCCGTGGACACGGCTATTCGAATAGATGATGATAACCCTGCAGGGGTGTACTTCTTCATACATGTTTCCACCACTTAGCGTCTGCACACGACATGTGCTCGGCAGACTTCAAGCGAAAGCCGACGTGGGTGTAGACCACGACCTACCTAAACACTCAAGTCTCTAGTCCAGGTTTATCGCCTATTCGGGTTCCATCCATGAGGAGATCCGGCCGGAGTTTCGCTCATAGCCCCAAACGATGTGAACAGGGTTCCGTGACACCAACCGGGCGCCCGGTTTACCCGGCCACGTGCCTACCGCATCACAGCCCACCCCTATGGTCAGCGCTGTCCACGGCCTCCAGCATACTACAAACACCAGAAACTACTTGCAACTCCTGGACAGAGGACGAGGGTGAATAAGAAGTCGAGCGGGGTCATATTTCAGGGCCCAATGTATGGTAGTAGCTGAATCATGGATCACAAACACAGAACTCAGTTCCTAAGGACGGCTTCAATGAGACAACCCACTATGTACTCCTACATGGCCTCTCACCGCTACCTTTACCAAATCGTATTCACACACTTAGCTCACGCACAGTAGGACATGTTCACACACCTCTGATTCATCCCGGATGAATCAGACCTGACTCGACTCTAAGCAGTAGCAGGCATGACAAACAAGCATGAATGAGTAGGCACAACAGGGCTCAAACAACTCCTACTCATGCTAGTGGGTTTCATCTATTTACTGTGGCAATGACAGGTCATGCAAAGGATAAAGGGGTTCAGCTACCGCAGCAAGTAACAAAATGTCGTTGTTGTCCTAATGCAGTAAAAGAGAGCAGGAGCGAGAGAGTGGGATTTTATCGAAATGAACAAGGGGGTTTTGCTTGCCTGGCACTTCTGAAGATAATATAGCTCTTCATCGGTGTCATCGATCACATCGTCGGTACACGTCTATCGAGAGGGGACAAATACCGGCAACACAGAAAGGAACACAATCAATGCAATGCACAATATGATGCATGCTATGACATGGCAATATGAATGTGTTTTGGGCTAATGCACCTAAAACCAGATTAAATGAAGTTGGTTTGAATCCAAGATTCAAATTCAAACTCCATATGTGGTTATTTAAATGTCATTCACTTCATTTGCCCTAAACAGTAGTAATAAGTTGTTCTAACATGCATGAAAATGGTACAGATGGATTCCTTGAATTTTCCTGATAATTTTTCATATATAATTTATTTAATTTGGAGTTACGGTTAATTTTCTATGATTTATTGAAGTTTTAGCTATTTTCTGGAATTTTCTGATTATTTAGAATTAAAATAATTCCAGAAAATACTTATTGCGTCAGCCCCACGTCACAGTGACGTCAGCAGGGTCAACTGGGCGCCTCCAGGTCAAACCTGACCTGTGGGACCCATATGTCAGCGTCACAGGTTAACAGGGGGGGTTTATTTTAGTTTAATTAAGGATTAGGGCACTAGGGCCCACATGTCAGTGGCTCTGGGGTTAGATTAGGTGGTGATTAGCTTAAGCTAATCACCTGATGGCGGGGGCCCACCTGTCAGTGTCAGCAGAGGGGGGGTAGTTAAAATAAAATAACTAAACTAATTAACAGGGGGGGCTGGCCCCACCTGTCATCGACCCAGAGAGGGGGGGGTGTCCCGCCGTGGTCAACGTGGTCAGACCCACCGGCGGCTTGACGCCGGCGAGGCCAGACGCGGTGGTGCGCGTCGGAAACCCACTACAGGGGCTCTTTTGGCGCGCAGGGAGCAGCTACGGGGAGAGGGTGGAGTGGCGCATCCAATGGTGGCGGAGGCGGAGGCTGGGGTGGCTGGAGCTGCCGGCGGCGAGCTCTTTTGCGACGGCCAGAGCTCGGGCGAGGTCGGGGTTGGCGTTCGGGGGCACGAGAGGGGAAGCTAGTGGCGGCTACGGGCTCCTGGAGACGTGTTGAGTGCGGTGGTGTGCTCGGCTTCGAGCTGCAACGGCTCCAGCCACGGTGGTGACGAGGCACGGCGGCGGCGAGCTCTCGGGTCCGGCGGAAGCAATGGCTAGAGCGGCCCAACGGCATGGGAAGAAGAGGGGAACGGTTCAGTGGCTCACCGCGAGTCCAACGAGCGCGAGGGCGAGGCCGGGGACGCTCTGTGGCCGGCGAATCAAGCGACGACGGCCGTCGGTGCAGAGGAAGAAGATGGCGTCGGTGACGGCGCTCCAGGGCGTCCGGCGTCTTGTGGCTCCGTGGTAGGGACGGGAACGTCACGGCGGAGCTCGGGGGCGCGTCGGAGAGGCGAGGGAAAGGCGGTGGCCGCGGTGGCTCTCGTCAGCGGCGACGGCTGCGTTCGGGTTCGGGCGAGAGAGAAAGAGCAGAGGAGCGGGGCCTCGAGGAAGAGTGAGAGGGGTCCGAGGGGGTGGCGTGGCGTCTTCGGGCGTCGAGGAGGGAGGCAACCAGGCAGGAGGTGGCCAGGGGGGAAGCAGGAGGTGGCCGAGGCCTCTCGGGCGCGCGCCACGCCTCTGTTCGTCCTCCTGGCAGAGGAGGAAGAAGACAAGGGGGAGGAGGTGGGCTGGGCCGCCAGGTGGGGGGGGGGGAGCTGGGCCGGCTATAGGTAAGTGGCCCAGGTACGGATCTTTCTCTCTCTCTTTTATAATTCTGTTCTGTTTTATCTTTTCTATTTCTGTAGTTTTGTTTCTGATTTAGTTTATAGCCCAAATCATTTTAATAAATCCTGCAAATAATTGTGGCCATTAAAAGAATTATTACAGAGGCCCTTAACTATTTTTAGAATTGTTGGAGCATTTAAAAATATTAATAGTATTTAAATGCCCCAATTCAAATACAATATGGATTATTCAAAAATCCATAATGGCCCAAAAATATTGGCATCATTTTTGGTAGAGGTTTTTCACCTTTGTCAAAAATCATGAACATTTTTGAAAGCCATTTGGACTTACTTGAAAGTATTTTAGGTGAACCTAGTGAATTCCTTTAATGCTAGGGTTTGAGCAATCCCCATTTCAAATTTCATAAAATTTAAACATGTTGCATGGATGCTAAAGCAAAAACAAACAAGGGCTGATCTAGGGCTGTGACAATATACATGGGTGCACATAATCCTTTATAAGAATGAAGTGCAGGATGTATTCAGACGATTTGCCAATCGTGCCATGACAAACTATAGCATCAAGATCAAGCACATCAGAAGTGACAACGCCATAGAATTCAAGAACACCGGCCTTGACACTTATCTTGATACATTGGGAATCACACATGAGTTCTCAGCTCCATACACACCTCAGCAGAATGACCTCATGGAGCGCAAGAACAGAACCCTCATTGAGATGGCACGGATGATGCTTGATGAGTAGAAGACACCAAGAAAGTTCTGGCCTGAAGCCATTGATACTGCATGCCACGTCATCAACCGTGTTTATCTTCACAAGCTTATAAAGAAGACATCCTATGAGATCCTAACTGGTAAGAAGCCAAACGTCAGTTACTTCAGATTATTTGGTGCTAGGTGCTGGATCAAGGATCCACATCGCACTTCAAAATTTACACCAAAAGCACTTGAAGCTTTTATGCTTGGCTACAAAAAGGATTCGCACTCCTACAAAGTCTTCAACCTCTGTCACTATAAAGTGGTTGAAACTGTGGATGTGCGTTTCGATGAGACTAACGACTCGCAAAGAGAGCACCTGCCAAATGTGCTAGATGAAGCCTCACCAAGTGAATCTATCAAGCTTATGTGTACGGGAGATATGTAAGTGCATCTAGTGCCCCATAGTGATTTTGGTGTATTGAAGACTTATAGGTTAAGGGACTAATGCGTTTGTGAGTGTACACAGGTCTATAAGTCTATGAGGAGTTTGATATTTATAGAGAAAGTCGACCCCTAAAAATGAATGTCTTCAACTGAAGACTTTGGATCTCTGAAGACTTTTCGAAGACTTTGAAAGTGAAGAAATTGGTGTGACCGTTGTCGGTGTCAAAACCGGCAGATCTCGGGTAGGGGGTCCCGAACTGTGCGTCTAGGCCGGATGGTAACAGGAGACTGGGGACACTTTGTTTTACCCAGGTTCGGGCCCTCTCGATGGAGGTAAAACCCTACTCCTGCTTGATTAATATTGATGATATGGGTAGTACAAGAGTAGATCTACCACGAGATCAAGGAGGCTAAACCCTAGAAGCTAGCCTATGGTATGATTGTTGTGTATGGAGTTGATTCTGTCCTACGGACTACAACCCTTCGGTTTATATAGACACCGGATAGGGTTAGGGTTACACAGAGTCGGTTACAATGGTAGGAGATCTTGAATATCCGCATCGCCAAGCTTGCCTTCCACGCCAAGGAAAGTCCCATCCAGACACGGGACGAAGTCTTCAATCTTGTATCTTCATAGTCCAGGAGTCCGGCTGAAGGTATAGTCCGGCTACCCGAACACCCCCTAATCCAGGACTCCCTCAGTAGCCCCTGAACCAGGCTTCAATGACGACGAGTCCGGCGCGCAAAATTTTCTTCGGCATTGCAAGGCGGGTTCCTCCTCCCAGTCCTTTATAGAAGATTGTAAACATCAAGAGTAGTGTCCGGCTCTATAAAATAAGCTTCCACATATTGCCATAGAGAGAATAATATTAACACAAATCAATCTGCTGACGTATTCTGCAGTGCGCAATCACACTACAGCCAAGCCCTTTACTCGAATCGTTTTTACTTTTCCACCTCAGCATGTTTTGCGAGGCGGTTTCCTTGGCACGTCTTGTCAAAGTAGAGATCGCGTACCCTTTTTACAGGATTCTCATCAATACAGACGTAGGTAACCCAACCGCGCCATTTATCACGGCGCTCGGGAGGCAAGCGAGTTTTAGTAGGTAGGTGGGGACACATAACCGCATCCGCCTATATAAGGGGATAAGGATCCACCTCTTTACCTACGCCTTCTTCCTCCTCTGCCTACCCATCTCCTACGCACCCGAGCTCCAGCGCCCCAGCCCGCACTTCCCACCTCAACCTTCTCCAGCAATGTCCAGAGCGGGAGGCAAGTGGATGGTCTCCTCCGTCACGGAGGGTAAAGTAAAAAAGCTAAGGAAGGCCGGATACCTGTCCAAGGACATCGTGCACCGGCTTCCCGAAGAGGGGCAGCTTATCCCCACCCCAAGGCCCCATGAGAGGGTCGTGTTTCTCCCCCACTTCCTCCGCGGACTATGTTTTCCACTCCACCCATTTGTCCGGGGGCTCATGTTCTACTACGGCCTGGATTTCCACGATCTGGCTCCGAACTTCATCCTTAACATCTCGGCGTTTATCGTTGTGTGCGAGGCCTTCCTCCGCGTCCGCCCCCATTTTGGCCTCTGGCTCAAGACTTTCAACGTCAAGCCCAAGGTGGTGCGCGGCAGCCAGGCAGAGTGCGGAGGCGCTATGGTGGGCAAGATGGCCAACGTCCTATGGTTCGAGGGCTCTTTCGTGGAGACCCTAAAGGGATGGCAAGCCGGGTGGTTTTATATCACCGAGCCACGCGATCCGGAATGGACCGCAGCCCCCGAGTTCTGATCCGGACCCCCCACGCGGCTTATGTCCTGGAAAGAGACGGGCCTGTCGTGGGGTGACGAACAAGAGGTGACCGGATTGCAAACATGCATCAAGTCCCTGGTGAACAAGCTAGTCCGGCTTGTTAATATAATCCAGGTTATGCTCGTCTGCCAGATCCTCCCGTGCCAACAACGGGATTTTAATCTGTGGGAGTTCGACCCGGCGCAGCACCAAACCCTCAACAGGCTCTTCGACACGACGTATGAAGACGCCTGGAAGGTGCTATTCAAGGGCGTCGAGGCTCCCGCATCCGCTTCCGAGGACCACGGATACATCTCGCAGCGTTACGCTAGCAAGGTATGCCATCTACACCTTTTACAGGATGTTAAGCTTTTTTCATAGTTTGACTCTATGCGGGATCTAAACTCCCTTACCTTTGACAGGCTTGGCGGGCGATAGCCGAACCAATTAACTGTCTGGCTCCGTTGCCCGAAGACCCAGCCCCAGCTTTACTGGTGAAGCTGCTGGCTCCGGCGCCTTATGCGGTGCCGGAGAAGAAGGCCAAGAAGAAGAAGACCACGGGGACTCGAAAGAGTGCCCGCAACGTGGTGGTGTCGGACTCGTCATCTGATGAGTCCGAGGCGCCCTCCTCCCGCGAGAACGAGGAGGATGAAGAAAACTCTCCCTCTCCAGTGGAGGGAGGAGAGAAGAGGAAGGCCGCCCCAACGGGGGAGGCCGAGGGGTCTAGGAAGAGGAAGACCCCTCCGCCGGACTACGCCCCTGACGCCGAAGAGGGCGAAGAGGAGTGGCCGGACAGGGCCAAGCATCCGGCGAAATCGTAAGTTCGGGTATCAGAGTAACTCATGATGTTCCTTTATTGCGCAGCTTTCCCTAATGTCGAATATAATCATGCAGCCCGCCCCGGGCCGCACTCAACGAGTCGTCGAGCGGCTCCCTGGATTCATCGGACGTGAACTCTGTTCCGCCCGCTGTCTCCCCCCGCATTGCAGATGACGCCGAAGTGGGGTCGCAACGAGCTCCGGGGCAGGAGGAGGTGGTCCTGGAGGAGCCGCAAGGCGACCTCCCGGACCCCAGGAGTGAAGGGGACAAGACCCCCCAGGGCTCCAAGTCCGGCCTTAAGCCGGACACCGTGCCGGAATCTTCAACAATTTCGGACCGCGGCAGGCGAACTCCTTTCAAGAGGAGCAAGCCTTCTGAGCCGGCAGCCTCCGTCCAACCGGAGGCGCCGGACAATCTGCTGGAGGTGCTTGAAGGCGCCTCCATCGACGAGGAGCACCGTACTATTATGAGTACGGTGATCCAGAAGGTTCAGTCCGCCAAGAGCGGGCTGAATGAAGCTTGCGCTGGCCTCCTAACAGGCTTCAAGGTTAGTAAAAATATGTAAAAATATCACCGCATAGACAGTAGCCCCTGATGCTCTGTTTGGCGTTCGGAAAGAAAAGCCGAATAGAGGATCTATGAAATTTCGCAGGAGTCTAATAATGAAGAGTCAATATGCGTATGCAAGCTTCGCTGCTGGCCACCGCCGCACTGACTACGGAGGTGGATGCCCTGAAACAGGGACTCGAGCGGTCCGAGCAAGAGCTCAGCCGTGCCAAGCAGCAGCTCGAGGAGAAAGAAGGTAAGAAATACCTTATAAAAAGTGCCTATAGAGAGGCATGATTGCAAAAAGTAACAGGATTGAACTGCTTATTGTAGGGGCCACGACTGAGGTGGCGACCCTCAAGCAGGCGCTATCCGAGGCCGAAAAGAAAACGGCCGCGGAGCGCACCAAGCGAGAGAAACTTGGGTCTTAGGTCGGCGAGATGCAGCAAGAGCTTCAGGATCTCATGAAAAAACATGAGAGTTTGGAGCTTGAGTCGAAGACCCAAGCGTCCGAGCTCGCGATGGCCCTTGAGACTGCCAAGTCTGCCAAGGCTGAAGCCCAAAAGGTTCTCCGAGAGTTGGAGGATATGAAGAAAATAGCAGCGGGTAAGGCATTCTTTATGCAAAGCAGAAACATAAAAGTAAACTACTTGTTACTCACCCGAATCCGGAGTTCTCCAGGGGCCTACGCAGATCTTCCCCGCGGCGTATCCGATGCCGCCGCATTCTACCGAGCTGAAGAGGGCAGCTCGACGGAGAAGGTGTTCTGGTCTCAGTATGCTGAGGCCGGACACCCTGTGCCCTTGAGCGACCAGCTGAAACAGTTGGTCGAACTCCACAAGGTGGCCAAACAGGCCATGAAGGGCTTCATAGTTCGGCTGTGGCCCGGAGAGGCCCCGCCTGGGAGCTACTTCGGGCTGGTGCGGCAGCTGGTGGAGGCCCGTCCAAGGCTCGAGGTCATCAAGCGCTTCGTCTGCATCAAAGGTGCCTGTAGGGCCCTTGCCCGTGTAAAGGTGCACTGGGGTAAGCTGGACGGTGAGAAGCTTGTGACGGATGGGCCGCCGCCGGGGAAGGAGCATCGCAAGCCGGAGAACTATTATAAGGATGTTCTTGCGGGTGCCCGCCTTGTGGCGGATGAGTGCACCAAGGATGTAATTTTTGAATGAATTCGCTCGTGTTTATCCTGTGCGCTGAAAACTTGTTCATATGCGCTAAGCAATGCTTATTGAATTTAAAATATTATTTTCTGTGCGGCCGTTTATCAAAAATTGAGAGATGGCCAGTCGTCGGTTTCTGCCCCCATTCCACTAGTGCTGGGGTGTTCGGTGATAAACCTGGGCGCTCTTTTTCCCATGGTTGGGTCCTTCGAGGGAGGCGCTCAGCACGACGAACCAGGCAATCGGACTATAATGCTTGAACACTCTCACTTAGCCATAGAACTTTATAATTTTAAATTCGGGCGAAGTCCCTAGTTTGGAAGACCGAGTTCGGGGCGCTATCCACGCCTTGGCTGGGGTTATCCAGCTCCTCGCTCGAAGCGGCATAAGCCTTTAGGGACTCAAAAAACCTCTCGAACAGCGGCCGGTCTCTCGCCTCATCATGACAGTCAGTTTTAGCTTTCTCCACTGAGGTGCTTAACCCAGCTCAACCGGGGCACAATCGCAGTGGTTCTCCTAGTGCTACCTTAGCCGATATAGCGGAATGTAAGGCACCAAAACATAGGAGCCGGGCAAACCCAACTATTGACCCAAATCATGATTCGGAGCCGATGCATATAGTGCTATAAGTTCGGGGTGCCGCACTTGTGAAAGTGTACGGACTTCTCACACCATATTAAAGGGTACTGAAGCCCCTGGCGTACTTGCCGTACCACCATGTACGGGTGCGACATGTCATTAATTAACATATATATGAAAATAGTAATGCAAAAAATAGACGAAAAGCTAAGCATTATTTATGGAGAGGCTATTTATCAAAGCCAAACGATACAAATGGTGCGGTAAGCAAAAGATATTGGACTATTCAGTATGTCCTGACCAGGGGCAGGCCGCGGAATTATAAATAAAGTAGGTATACCGCTCGTAACAGAGACCACCTGGGAGTTCCATAATGCGGCATGGCTTATCTGCCTCCCTGGATCTTGCATTGTTTGTGCGGAAATCGAATTGCCGAACAGGTCATCCGAAGTATGGAGTCCTGAATGTAAGAAAAAATTAAAAAAAAGAATCCGGCAGCCCCTGGTACGTTTTAAGCCGTATTTTGGGCGTGCCGTTATTGTGCCCCTTCCCCTGTGCCCATGGTATTTCAAGGGCGTAGTTATGTACGCGAGGTACTGGTTTCGCTAGGTCGCGAAAGCTGGGGTTGGGGCTGCATTGCTACACTTGCTCAGAGTGTGCCAGGCGGTCCTGCTGTAGGTTACTCTGGGCGCGCTTGGCAGTGTCTGGCTTTTTAATGGCCGGACTGGAGAATTGCCTAAGAAGGCTACTTTCTACCTCTGCTGCGAGAGCCGCCGTATGCTCCTCCGTACGGAGGGAGCGCTCGGTGTTTCCGTTAACCGTGATTACTCCTCGAGGGCCTGGCATCTTGAGTTTGAGATATGCGTAGTGCGGCACCGCATTGAATTTTGCGAGTGCGGTTCGCCCAAGCAAGGCGTGATAGCCACTGCGAAACGGCACTATATCGAAGATTAACTCTTCGCTTCGGAAATTATCCGGGGATCTGAAGACCACGTCAAGTGTTACTGAGCCTGTACAGTTGGCTTCTACACCTGGTATGATGCCTTTAAATGTCGTTCTTGTGGGTTTGATCCTTGAGGGGTCTATGCCCATTTTCCGCACTGTGTCCTGATAAAGCAGGTTCAGGCTACTGCCATCGTCCATGAGGACTCTTGTGAGGTGAAATCCGTCGACGATTGGGTCGAGAACCAATGCGGCGAAGCCGCCATGACGGATGCTAGTGGGATGGTCCCTTCGATCAAAAGTGATCGGGCAGGAGGACCGTGGGTTGAACTTTGGGGCGACTAGCTCCATCGCGTATACGTCCCGTAGCGCACGCTTCCGCTCCCACTTGAGAATGTGCGTTGCGTATATCATGTTCACCGTCCGCACTTGTGGGGGAAAGCCCTTCTGTCCATTGTTGTTCGGCGGCTTGGGCTCCTCGTCGTCGTTGTGCAGCCCCTTGTCACTGTTTTCGGCTCTTAACTTGCCTGCCTGCTTGAACACCCAACAAACCCTGTTAGTGTGATTGGCTGGCTTTTCGGGGGTGCCATGTATCTAGCACAAGCGATCGAGTATTCGGTCCAAACTGGACGGGCCCTGAGTATTCTTTTTGAATGGCTTTTTCCGCTGACCGGATTTATAGCTTCTGAATCCGGCATTGACTGCCGTGTCTTCATTGCTGTCGCTGTTAACGCGGCGTTTTTGTTTGTTCCGACGTGTCCTGCCACTTTTGCCCTTGGTATCCGAATTACCAGGGTTCTTTGATAAGTTGTTACTGCGAGCTCGCCAGCTGTCTTCACCCGCGCAAAAGCAGGTCATGAGTGTCGTGAGGGCTGCCATGGATTTCGGCTTTTCCTGTCCCAGGTGCCGGGCAAGCCACTCGTCGCGGATATTATGTTTGAAGGCTGCTAGGGCCTCTGCGTCCGGATAGTCAACTATCTGGTTTTTCTTTGTTAGGAACCATGTCCAGAATTGTCTGGCTGATTCTTCTGGCTGCTGAATTATGTGGCTTAAGTCATCAGCATTCGGCGGTCGCACGTAAGTGCCCTGGAAGTTGTCGAGGAATGCAGCTTCCAGGTCCTCCCAAGAACTGATTGAGTCTGCTGGCAAGCTGTTAAGCCAATGCCGGGCCGGTCCTTTAAGTTTGAGCGGGAGGTATTTGATGGCGTGTAGATCATCGCCGCGTGCCATGTGGATGTGAAGGAGATAATCCTCGATCCATACCGCGGGGTCTGTGGTGCCATCGTATGATTCGATGTTTACGGGTTTAAAGCCCTCTGGGATTTTATGATCCATTACTTCATTCGTGAAGCATAGCGGGTGTGCGGCGCCTCTATACTGGGCTATATCACGACGCAGCTCAGAAGAGCTGTGTCTGTTGTGTTCGGCCTGGCCGGATTTGTTGTATCCGGCGTGAAGATCATTGTCACATGTCGTAGGGCGCCTGCGCGATCCGTAGATCGATCTTGTCTGTCTTGCCTTGTCCTCCAGTATGTCTCGAAGGTCGGGCGCATTTTCCCGTGCCTTAGTTGTGCAGCGTCGGGGCATGGCTTGGGTGGAGGGCTGAGAGGCCTCTCTGTCGCGGCCACTAGGTGGCCGGTCTGCCATGTCATGCGCTGGTGATGTAGGTGCTTCCTCCTCTGATCGGGGTAGTGACCTGCACTTCGAGTATCTCTTGGAGGGGCGTTCGAGTTCATACTCTTCGGCCGCAAGGACTTCAGTCCATCTGTCAGCTAGCAAATCTTGGGCAGCTTTAAGCTGTTGCTGCTTTTTCTTGAGGCTGCTTGCCGTGGCTAAAAGCCTGCGTCTAAAAAGCTCTTGTTCGGCAGGGTCTGATGGTATGACGAATTCGTCGTCATCGAGGCTTGCCTCGTCTTCGGAGGGAGGCGTGTAGTTATCATCCTCGACCTCTTGGTCCGCCGCTCTCTCAAGAGGGCTGGCTTCTCCATCTTCCTGCGCCGAATCTCGCTGGGGTGGGTGTTCTTCGGTGCTATCCGGGGTAGTATTATCTCCCGTGCCGGAATCACCGTTTTTTGCTTTGGCGGGATTTAGAGCGGCATCGCTGACGCCGGCGCTTTGGCTGTTTCTTGGGGGCGTCATCCCCCATTGTTCCATCGCCATCTCCGTCTTTTGGAGTATCCACCATGTATATGTCATATGACGAGGTGGCATTCCAGCGCCCTACAGGTGCTGGTTCCTGTTCGTCTCCTATATCGCCGTCCATGCCGTCGATGTCTTCGGAGCCGAAGTCGAGTATGTCGGTTAAATTGTCGACAGTGGCTACAAAGTGGGTGGTGGGTGGGTTTTGAATTTCCTCACCGTCCATATCCCACCCTTGCTGACCGTAGTTCGGCGAGGGCTCTCCTGATAAAGAGAGAGACTTAAGAGAATTCAGGATGTCGCCAAAAGGCAAATGCTGAAAGATGTCCGCGGCGGTGAACTCCATTACCAGTGCCCAATGGATTCGATTGGCAGGGGTGCGGGGGGCTTGGAGTTCGGAGAGGAATCCGGCTCCTCGGAGTCACGGACCACGCGGAGTACGGGGCTGGAGTTCGGCTCGATCGCCTCTGAGATCGCAGCCCCTAAGGCAGCATCCAACCGCTGATCCTCGATCGGCGCAGTAGGTGCCGAATCAATGGTCGAAACTAATGCGTGTGCGGCCTCCAAGGCGCTGTTCGGCAGCAGAGCTATATCATGCCCTTCGAGACAGTGCGGCCCGCTTGGCTGTGGCTCGAATCCGTCAAAGATCAAGTCCCTGCGGATGTCACCTGTGTAGTTTAGGCTTCCAAACCTGACCTGATGGCCAGGGGCGTAGCTTTTGATCTGCTCAAGGTGGCCAAGAGAATTGGCCCGCAGTGCGAAGCTGCCGAAGACGAAGATCTGTCCGGGGAGAAAAGTCTCACCCTAGACCGCATCGTTGTTGAAGATCGAAGGAGCCATCGGGCCTAAAGGCGACGACATAGTGGAACTCTCAATGAAAGCACCAATGTCGGTGTCAAAACCGGCAGATCTCGAGTAGGGGGTCCCGAACTATGCGTCTAGGCCGGATGGTAATAGGAGACTGGGGACACTTTGCTTTACCCAGGTTCGGGCCCTCTCGATGGAGGTAAAACCCTACTCCTGCTTGATTAATATTGATGATATGGGTAGTACAAGAGTAGATCTACCACGAGATCAAGGAGGCTAAACCCTAGAAGCTAGCCTATGGTATGATTGTTGTGTATGGAGTTGATTCTGTCCTATGGACTACAACCCTCCGGTTTATATAGACACCGGATAGGGTTAGGGTTACACAGAGTCGGTTACAATGGTAGGAGATCTTGAATATCCGCATCGCCAAGCTTGCCTTCCATGCCAAGGAAAGTCCCATCCAGACACGGGACGAAGTCTTCAATCTTGTATCTTCATAGTCCAGGAGTCCGGCTGAAGGTATAGTCCGGCTACCCGAACACCCCCTAATCCAGGACTCCCTCAACCGTGAAGACTTGATATTCATGCGAGGAACATGAAGCGTGAAGACTTTTGTTTTCGTAGTTTCATTTTCTCTTTCTTGATTCATAGGAAACACCGTACTACTAAAGGGGGTCGAGGTAAAACAAAGGAAAAGTTTCCAAGTGATGCTCAACTCAAAATCGTACACCTACCAATCCCTTTGAGTGAAGCCATTGGAAATCTCATACAGTTCAGTAAATTTCTTCAGTGACAGAGATGAAGTTCTTCTGGTTTCTGAGGAATTTATCCTGACTGAGGAGTTAGGAATTCGCTAGTGCGGATTGCCTACAAGTGAGGAACATGATAGCCCTGAGGAATTTGAACCTCAAATTTCCGACCATTGCTGTGCTATGCGCCAGCTGTCCCAAAATATTTACTCACCTAACGGTCATATCATTGAATGACATTTATGTCTTATCATGTCGGGCTGCTCCCTAGGCTATAAATAGCCGCCCCTGCAACCACTAGCTGGTTGGCTGCTCCGCGAGAAACTGACACTTGTCATTGAGAGCATCCCATCCTCCGAGGACTTTGAGCGAAAATCATCAAGTGAGGAAAAAACCCAAAACCCCAAACCAAACACCTACAAACCCAAAGTGATTGAGCATCACTGAAGAGATTGTTCCTGTGTGGAACCGACGCTTGTTACCTTCAAGGACCGTGCATCCTCTAGACAGTTAGGCGTCATGGTCTAGAGCATCCAAGAGGAAATTTTGGATCGCTGAGTGACCGAGTTTGTGAAGGTTTGGAAGTCACTTTAAGACTTACCACGAGTGATTGGACAAGGTATGTGTGACCTTAGTTCAAGGAGAATACGGTGAGGATTGTGCGTTTGGGACTGTGTGTCCTCAGGTGTAAATACCTAGCCGCTCTAACCAGACGTACAACTGTCACAACCGTTGGAACTGGTCTACCAAATCATTGTCTTCACTGAGCTAACTGGTTCTATTTCCTCAACCCTTTCATTTCATCATTACTGTGTTGTGTACCTGTTCATATCTGTTTGAAGACTTTAACTGAAGACATTCTCAATTTCCTCAGTTCAATTTCTTCAGTCTGTTTGTCTTCATTCTGTTTTATCCTGTGCTTACGCATTCTGTACTCTGTGTCTGTTTTCATTTCATTATGATATCCATGTTTATGTTATGTCATGTATGCATCTGATTACTTATTCCACTGCAAGTAGTTCTTCGCTCAGGAATTTCCTCACCCTGAAATTGCTCAATGAAGAATTCATAAAAATGCCTATTCACCCCCTCTAGTCGACTTAACGCACTTTCAAGATATCATACCTTCAGAGGCACAGGTTGAAGAAGAAATCATCATTTCTGCACCTAATCAACCCGAAGACACTACTCAGCCTGAAGTCAATGTCAAAGATGAAGACAATGTTGGCACTAACTGCAGGAACGGTCCTCCTATGAAGAAAACCTGGGTTCCCAAAAAGTGCCTTGAAAGTCTTCATGTGTATGTCATCATGACACCAACTATGAAGAATAGGAACCCCACATCAAATTCTTCATATGGACCAAAAGTCTTCACATGGATCCAAGTCCTCATATGGACCACATTCCTCACATGGATCAAAGTCCTCATATGAACATCATCGTGCTAACACCTTTGTTTCATAGGGAAAGGCTAAGGGTTATGGATATGTGCATTATTCTTCAAATCGTTATGTTCATAAATCCTCGAAGAATTTCTTTGCTTACTCATATGCTTACCCTAACCCCTCTTATGTGAAACGAAGTGGATTGGCATCTATGCTACCTTTCTCTTATGGAGCTCGCAGAATGATGAACTCTTTGCCACCCCTTTAGATGCGGGTGGTGCAGAAAAAGAACAAACTTCTTATGCGGGGTCAGGTCTCCAGACGAACCTAAACTTCTGAAGAACTTGCTGGAGACCTGAATATGCTTGAAAGGACGCAAGCTAATCATGAAGAAATGAATTTTCATTTCTCACGTCCTCATATTACTTTACTTGCTCTATCGCTTGATGAAACTGATCTGATGAATTTGATGTCATATTCTTCATTGATGAAGTATATGAGTTCGTAAGCTGGACTAATTCATCTGCAGGATGATCAACCCAACGCCACTGAGTGGGTCCTCGATAGTAGATGCACGAATCACATGACCGGTGACAGGAGCTTATTGATGGACACTGATTTATCTCCATCACATATGAAGCATATCACCTAGGCTAACACAGGCAAAAGCAAGGTATTGGGTCTAGGTAAGGTTGCAATCTCAAAGGATTGACACATGGACAAAGTCATGCTTGTTGAGTCCTTGGGGTTCAACCTCATGTCTGTCTCAATGCTTTGTGAGCTTGATATGGTTGTTGTCTTTGGAAAGTATCTCTGTGTTGTGATCATGGAAGCTGACAATTCCAAAGTCTTCGAAGGCTTTGGGAGAGGAGATTTGTATATTGTTGATTTCTCTACAGGAACACAACCTGCTACATGTCTACTTGCAAAAGCTTCAGAAGGCTGGCTATGGCATCGATGACTTGGTCATGCTGGCATGAGGAACTTGCACATGCTCGCGAAGAAGAAGCATGTCATTGGCCTCGAGGGTGTCAAATTCCACAAGGACCATTTGTGTGGATCTTGTGAAGCCGGAAAGATGACCAAGGCCAAGCATCCCTCAAAGACCATCATGACTACCACTCGTCCATTTGAATTGCTTCACATGGATCTCTTTGGCCCTACTCATTATGACACATTTACAAATGTTGCATCTCTATATGTCTTTGTCAATGTTGATGATTATTCTCGTTATACATGGGTGCATATCATCACTTACAAAACTTAAGTGCATGCAGTCTTCAAACAATTTTCCTCGAGGGCTTCAACCAACTTTGGTGTGAAGATCAAGCGCATCAGAAGTGACAATGGAACCGAGTTCAAGAACACTGTTCTTGATGACTATCTTGATGAACTTGGTATTACTCATGAGTTATCTGCTCCTTATACTCCTCAGAAGAATGGCGTCGTGGAGCGCAAGAACATGACTCTTATTGAGATGGCTCATGATGTCTACTACACAACCTTCTTCTTGTAGACGTTGTTGGGCCTGCAAGTGCAGAGGTTTGTAGGACAGTAGCAAATTTCCCTCAAGTGGATGACCTAAGGTTTATTAATCCGTGGGAGGCGTAGGATGAAGATGGTCTCTCTCAAGCAACCCTGCAACCAAATAACAAAGAGTCTCTTGTGTCCCCAACACACCCAATACAATGGTAAATTGTATAGGTGCACTAGTTCGGCGAAGACATGGTGATACAAGTGCAATTTGGATGGTAGATAATGGTTTTTTGTAATCTGAAAATATAAAAACAGCAAGGTAACTAATGCTAAAAGTGAGCACAAATGGTATTGCAATGCGTTGAAACAAGGCCTAGGGTTCATACTTTCACTAGTGCAAGTCCTCTCAACAATAATAACATAATTGGATCATATAACTATCCATCAACATGCAACAAAGAGTCACTCCAAAGTCACTAATAGCGGAGAACAAATGAATAGATTATGGTAGGGTACGAAACCACCTCAAAGTTATCCTTTCTGATCGATCTATTCAAGAGTCCATAGTAAAATAACATGAAGCTATTATTTCCATTCAATCTATCATAGAGTTCGTACTAGAATAACACCTTAAGACACAAATCAACCAAAACCCTAATGTCACCCAAATACTCCAATGTCACCTCAAGTATCCGTGGGTATAATTATACGATACGCGTCACACAATCTCAGATTCATCTATTCAACCAACACAAAGAACTTCAAAGAGTGCCCCAAAGTTTCTACCGGAGAGTCAAGACGAAAACGTGTGCCAACCCCTATGCATAGGTTCATGGGCGGAAGCGACAAGTTGATCACCAAAACATACATCAGGTGGATCAATAGAATACCCCATTGTCACCACG
This sequence comes from Triticum aestivum, assembly GCF_018294505.1. Lineage (NCBI taxonomy): Eukaryota > Viridiplantae > Streptophyta > Magnoliopsida > Poales > Poaceae > Triticum > Triticum aestivum. The sequence continues at coordinate 550,102,232 of NC_057797.1, read as the reverse complement.
GGTATCCCACGCAAGACATACATCAAGTGTTCTCAAATCCTTAGAGACTCAATCCGATAAGATAACTTCAAAGGGAAAACTCAATCCATTACAAGAGAGTAGAGGGGGAGAAACATCATAAGATCCAACTATAATAGCAAAGCTCGCGATACATCAAGATCGTACCACCTCAAGAACATGAGAGAGAGAGAGAGAGATCAAACACATAGCTACTGGTAAATACCCTCAGCCCCGAGGGAGAACTACTCCCTCCTCGTCATGGAGAGCGCCGGGATGATGTAGATGGCCATCGGTGAGGGCTTGTCCCTCCGGCAGGGTGCCGGAATGGGTCTAGATTGGTTTTCGGTGACTATGAAGGCTTCTGGCAGCGAAACTCCCAATCTATTGTGTTCCTCGAAGTTTTTAGGGTATATGGGTATATATGGGAGGAATAAGTACGTCGGTGGACCTCCGGGCTGTCCACGAGGCAGGGGGCGCGCCCCCACCCTCGTGGGCAGCCCGGGACTCTCCTGGTCCATCTCCGATACTCCGTGGGCTTCTTCTGGTCCAAAAATAAGTTCCATGAAGTTTCAGGTCAATTGGACTCCATTTGATTTTCCTTTTCTGTGATACTCTAAAACAAGGAAAAAACAGAAACTGGCACTGGGCTCTAGGTTAATAGGTTAGTCCCAAAAATCATATAAAATAGCATATAAAACATCCAAGGTTGATAATATAATAGCATGGGACAATAAAAAATTATAGATAGGTTGGAGACGTATCAGCATCCCCAAGCTTTATTCCTGCTCGTCCTCGAGTAGGTAAATGATAAAAACAGAATTTTTGATGTGGAATGCTACCTAACATATTTATCCATGTAATTATATTTATTGTGGCAAGAATATTCAGATACATAAGATTCAAGAAAAAAGTTTAATACTGACATAAAAATAATAATACTTCAAGTATACTAACAAAGCAATTATGTCTTCTCAAAATAACATGGCCAAAGAAAGCTATCACTACAAAATCATATAGTATGGCTATGCTCCATCTTCACCACACAAAATATTTAAATCATGCACAACCCTGATGACAAGCCAAGCAATTGTTTCATACTTTTGATGTTCTCAAACTTTTTCAATCTTCACGCAATATATGAGCGTGAGCCATGGATATAGCACTATAGGTGGAATAGAATGGTGGTTGTGGAGAAGACAAAAAGGAGAAGATAGTCTCACATCAACTAGGCGTATCAATGGGCTATGGATATGCCCATTAATAGATATCAATGTGAGTGAGTACGGATTGCCATTCAACGGATGCACTAGAGCTATAAGTGTATGAAAGCTCAACAAAAGAAACTAGTGGGTGTGCATCCAACTTGCTTGCTCACGAAGACCTAGGGCATTTTTAGGAAGCCCATCACTCGAATATACAATCCAAGTTCTATAATGAAAGATTCTCACTTGTATATGAAAGTGACAACATAGGAGACTCTCCATCATGAAGATCATGGTGCTACTCTGAAGCACAAGTGTGGTAAAAGGATAGTTGCATTGCCCCTTCTCTCTTTCCTCTCATTTTTTTGTTTTTTTGTTTGGGCCTTCTCTTTTTTATGGCCTCTTTTCTCTTTTTTTTATTTGGGCTTCTTTGGCCTCTTTTATTTATTTATTTCCATCCGGAGTCTCATCCCGACTTGTGGGGGAATCATAGTCTCCATAATCCTTTCCTCACTGGGACAATGCTCTAATAATGATGATCATCACACTTTTATTTACTTACAACTCAAGAATTACAACTCGATACTTAGAACAAAATATGACTCTATATGAATGCCTCCGGCGGTGTACCGGGATGTGCAATGACTCAAGAATGACATGTATGGAAGAATTATGAATGGTGGCTTTGCCACAAATACGATGTCAACTACATGATCATGCAAAGCAATATGACAAGATGAAGCGTGTCATAATAACGGAAGGGTGGAAAGTTGCATGGAAATATATCTCGGAATGGCTATGGAAATGCCATAATAGGTAGGTATGGTGGCTGTTTTGAGGAAAGTAGATGGTGCGTTTATGGTACCGGCGAAAGTTGCGCGGTACTAGAGAAGCTAGCAATGGTGGAAGGGTGAGAGTGCGTATAATCCATGGACTCAACATTAGTCATAAAGAACTCACATACTTATTGCAAAAATCTATTAGTTATCGAAACAAAGTACTACATGCATGCTCCTAGGGGGATAGATTGGTAGGAAAAGACCATCGCTCGTCCCCGACCGCCACTCATAAGGAAGATAATCAATAAATAGATCATGCTCCGACTTCATCACATAACGGTTCACCATACATGCATGCTACGGGAATCACAAACTTTAACACAAGTATCTCTGAAATTCACAACTACTCACTAGGATGACTCTAATATTACCATCCTCATATCTCAAAAAAAAATCATCAAGTATCAAACTTCTCATAGTATTCAGTGCACTTTATATGAAAGTTTTTATTATATCCCTCTTGGATGCCCATCATATTAGGATTAAATTCATAACCAAAGCAAATTACCATGCTGTTTAGGACTCTCAAAATAATATAAGTGAAGCATGAGAGATCAATTATTTCTATATAATAAAACCACCACCGTGCTCTAAAAGATATAAGTGAAATACTAGGGCAAATGACAAACTACTCCAAAAGATGTAAGTGAAGATCAATGAGTAGTCGAATAATTATGCAACTACGTGAAGACTCTCTAACATTTAAGAATTTCAGATCTTGATACTTTATTCAAACATCAAGCAAAACAAAATAATATAAATTGACGCTCCAAGCAAAACACATATCATGTGGTGAATAAAAATATAGCTCCAAGTAAAGTCACTGATGAACCAAGACGAAAGAGGGGATGCCTTCTGGGGCATCCCCAAGATTAGGCTCTTGGTTGTCCTTTAATATTACCTTGGGGTGCCTTGGGAATCCCCAAGCTTAGGCTCTTTCCACTCCTTATTCCATAGTCCATTGAATCTTTACCCAAAACATGAAAACTTCACAACACAAAACTTAACAGAAAACTCGTAAGCTCCGTTAGCGAAAGAAAAAAAAACACCACTTCAAGGTACTGTAATGAACTCATTCTTTATTTATATTGGTGTTATATATACTGTATTCCAACTTCTCTATGGTTCATACCCTCCGATACTACTCATAGATTCATCAAAATAAGCAAACAACACACGGAAAACAGAATCTGTCAAAAACAGAACAGTCTGTAGTAATCTGTATCAAACGTATACTTCTGGAACTCATAAAATTCTCAAATAAACTGATGGACCTGAGTAATTTGTCTATTAATCATCTGAAAAAATAATTAACTAAATAGCACTCTCCAGTAAAAAATGGCAGCAATTCTCGTGAGCGCTAAAGTTTCTGTTTTTTACAGCTAGATCGCAAAGACTTTCCCCAAGTCTTCCCAAAGGTTCTACTTGGCACAAACACTAATTAAACACAAAAAACACAACCATAACAGATTATAGATAAATTATTTATTACTAAATAGGAACAAAAAACAAGGAACAAAAATAAGGCTGGGTTGCCTCCCAACAAGCGCTATCGTTTAACGCCCCTAACTAGGCATGATGATTTCAATGATGCTCACATAAAAGATAAGAATTGTAACATAAAGAGGGCATCATGAAGAATATGACTAGGACATTTAAGCCTAAACCACTTCCTATGCATAGGGATTTTTTGAGCAAACAACTTATGGGAACAAGAATCAACTTGCATAGGAAGGTAAAACAAGCATAACTTCATAACTTTAGGCACATAGAGAGGAAACTTGATATTATTGCAATTCCTACAAGCATATATTCCTCCCTCATAATAATTTTCATTATCATTATGAATGAATTCAACAATATAACCAGCACCTAAAGCATTCTTTTCATGATCTACAAGCATAGAAATTTTATTACTCTCCACAGAAGCAAAATTCTTTTCATTCGGAATAGTGGGAGTATCATAAAACTCGAATACTATAAATTGTTTCCACATTAAAAGAGTAATGTTCAGAAAAATGGTAATCATAATCATGACAAGTTATATAAATATAATCATCACTACTTTTTATAGCATATGTATCATCACAATAATTATCATAAGTAACAACTTTGTTCTCATCATAATCGATTAAAACCTTTTCCAAGATAGTGGAATCATCACTAAATAAATTCATTGACGAGGACATGTATTGGGGGTAGGGTAACAGGCCTGACCTAAAGACCCTACCCAAAGACACCGTACACTTTGTACTGGGCCCCTGGGCCAGATCGCCGTCAGATGTACCGCAACTTGAAAGTCACTCGGACGGCAACAACCACTCAGACAAGCAGCATACTATCCACTCGGACAGGCAACATACCATCCACTCGGATGACAGTTCTCCACTCGACCATACGACTCACTCGGGCATACGAAGACCAGCAGGCAGCAAAGCAGTCAAAGCATCATTCTCATAGTGAAGGCTTGGTAGTGAGCTGGCATTATGGCATTCATGCCCCACTTTGTAACATAAGAGGTGAGGGGGTGGCGCACTCTATATAAGCCACCCCCCACCACTAGACTTGGGGGGCTTCGATCTCTCTCTCTCTTTTTCATCATTTAGTCACAGGACTACGGGGATCCGTTCTCCTCTCATTGTAATCTCCGGATACATAGTAAAATAAAACAAAGCCTCTCCGGAGCACGAGACGTAGGGTTGTTATCTCCACCGTGAGAGGCCCGAACTCGCTAAAACCACCGTGTCACCCATATGCATCTCGATAGATCATGCTCCTTTATCCTACCCTCTCTTATTGTCGGAATCGTTACCATGACAATTGGCGCCCACCGTGGGGCTTGGCGTCTATCAAGCCATGGTGCAAATGGTTCTTTCTTCAATCTTCCGCAGCGGATCAACGACCATTGCCGGAGAAATTGGCCGATGGAGTTCTGGCGATTGCAACATTCATACAAACAAAAGGATCAAGGAAGTATCCATTCCATCTACTCTTTTTACAATAAATTGTCTAACAACAGGTTTGTCTTTTCCGCCTGTAGGATCAGACGCACCCATGCATATCATGAAGCAGAGAAGAAGAGAAAAGAACAACTCGTTTCCCATATTTCTTGCCTTCTTCCGAGATCATCATCAGCGGTGACCGCAAAATCTCCTACCCCATACGCATAACGTGGCCCTCTTAATCCTTCGTAAAGTGGCCTGGTAGTTTCCTCAAATTAATCGCCTGATTAAACGCCCATTAAATGAGGGTTTCCAGCACCAATTACCACATCCGTTTAATGCTCCTTGCATGCATCCATACACTCCCGTATGGTTGTGCTAGTGCGTGCATGCAGTCAATTGGCAAATGCACTTAACCCAATTGCGTGCCATGTGGCAGTTACCATTTCTTAAATATCTCATGAAGTGGCCAATTAGGCAAGGATTCCGTTACCTAGTTAAGGTGATTGATCGCCTCCGCTTCTTCCGCAATTTAATGGCTTAATTGCATACCTTTCGTTTTTCACGCTGATTAAATTTGTGCATGCATGCACAACCATCCATGGTCTTTAATCCTTGCAAAATAACATCTGTGCAGGGAGACTTTAGTCCAGCAAAACAATATTCGTGGCTACTAACCTGCAGGGTCACTCGTCCGTCATGGCCCTCGGACAGCAGTTTACTCGGACGAACATTTTGTTTCAAGCGACTAACATCATATACAGATTAACTTAGATGAAATTTGCGTCCAGACGACTAATATGGAGTGACTTGGCCGCCTACACGCCGTCACTCTACTGGACACATCTTCATCACCTTAACTGACTCGACTGCTCCGTGTGTCGCTGCTCGATGAGACACTCGACCGCCCGCGCGTTGTTGTCACTCGGATGCCCCGTGCATCGTCACTTCGCGGGACGCATCCACATCACCCAGACGCCCCGCGCATCATCACTCCACGGGACGCGTCTACTACACTCGGATGCCCCGCTCATCGTCAGTCCGTGGGACAAGTCTACTTCACTCGGCCACCCCGCGCGTCGCCACTCGGTTGGTCACCTCATAACCGCTCGGCCGCCCCGCGCGTCGCCACTCGGTTGGTCACCTCATAACCGTTTGGCCGCCCCGCGCGTCGCCACTCGGTTGGTCACCTCATAACCACTCGACCGCCCCGCGCGTCGCCACTCGGTTGGTCACCTCATAACCGCTCGGCCGCCCCGCGCGTCGCCACTCGGTTGGTCACCTCATAACCGCTCGGCCGCCCCGCGCGTCGCCACTCGGTTGGTCACCTCATAACCACTCGGCCGCCCCGCGCGTCGCCACTCGGGTGGTCACCTCATAACCACTCGGCCGCCCGGTGCGTCGCCACTCGGTTGGTCACCTCATAACCACTCGGCCGCCCCGCGCGTCGCCACTCGGTTGGTCACCTCATAACCACTCGGCCGCCCCGCGCGTCCCCATCGGTTGGTCACCTCATAACCACTCGGCCGCCCCGCGCCTCGCCATCGGTTGGTCACCTCATAACCACTCAGCCGCCCCGCGTGTCGCGATCGGGTGGTCACCTGATAACCACTCGGCCGCCCCGCGCGTCGCCACTCGGTTGGTCACCTCATAACCACTCGGCCGCCCCGCGCGTCGCCACTCGGTTGGTCACCTCATAACCACTCGGCCGCCCCGCGCGTCCCCATCGGTTGGTCACCTCATAACCACTCGGCCGCCCCGCGCATCGCCATCGGTTGGTCACCTCATAACCACTCGGCCGCCCCGCGTGTCGCGATCGGTTGGTCACCTCATCACCACTCGGCCGCACCGTGCGTCGCCATCGCCAAAATCCCCCAGTGGGTGACTTAGCTGCGAATCTGTTTCGCCTAAGTTCAAGCAATCCTACCGAGTGGAGAGCAAACCTCTCACTCGGGGGCTTAGCTGCAGTCCAGTACTCGCCTAAGTTTGAAAAAAATCCTACCGAGTGGAGAGCAATCCTCCCACTTGGGGGCTTAGCTGCAGTCTAGTACTCGCCTAAGTTTGAAAAAATCCTACCGAGTAGAGAGCAAGCCTCCCACTCGGAGGCTTAGCTGCAGTCCAAGGACTCGCCTAAGTAGCCAAAATCCGACTAAGACAAGAGAAAACCTCTAATTCAAGGAGCTGCATCACAAGTATAATATGCGCTCCATACCTATCCGCAAGGACACCGAGACGAAGGTCGGCTGTCACCATCACCTCGTCACCACTCGTCTGCCCCGCGCGTAGCCACTCGGTTGGTCGCCTCATCACCACTCGGCCACTCACGCGCCTTCAGACAGCTAAGTCATTTTACATTCTGTTATTTCCGTCTTCCCGAGTATCCCGTAATTCACACATCACGTTCACTCGGAGGCCACGCCACCGAGTGTACCTCAATGCTCGGCTGCTTATTTTCAAATACTTGCTTAGTACTGGTTATGTGACTCACGAGTCCAGCTTCCATTTTTTCGCATACATCATTCATGAACACCATGTGTCATTCTTCATTTCGAGTTTGCATCGGTCCTCCGGGGTTGCAACTCAGTTGAAACACTACACTTCCATTTTATTTGAGCCAGTATTCCAATGAGTTTAGTCGGATCCGTCACTTCGACAAATTCGAACGGATCCTTCGCTCTTTCAGACTCTTGCTGGTTAACCAGCAAGCCCCTTGCACTCCCAGCGGGTGTCTATGGGTGTTATTCACACAAATCATTTCAGCACACATCAAATTTCCTCGAGAAATTATTTCATTGGCTCGTGCCATTTTTACACAAGTTACGCGATCACTCGACGTCCCTATGCGCCAACTTCATCGCTGCTTGGACTCGGTCACCGTACCGGTCCTAGCGCACCACAACACCGGCCTTGTCGCTCTGTTGACTTCAAACACATCCAACCAACCCCTCTGTGGAATCCTCTTCATCGTATCAATGATATAGACCCCGCCAGGCATGAGATAGATAGGTCCCTTTTACAATTAAACTTCACACTTCACTCCTTTGCGAGTTTGCCTCTTTCGAGCATCACTCGGAAGCTTCTCCTCATCTTTACCCGAGTCCGACTCGATGAATTACAAATTATCCATTCAACACTATATTTCTTGTATTTCGACATGTCCGTTGTCGAAGCCTATAGTACGCTCGGGGGCTACGCCACACTCGGGGGCTGCATCTCATTTGGAATGACACTCTCCTGAGTAGTCGAGTACTTCATCACCAGTCAGATCCTTCACTTCAATAAGTGCATTCGATCCGCCACTTTGACAAGCTTTATAATCACCCAGACGTTGTGCGCGCCATCTTCATTCCTACTCAGACTCAGTTGTCACGCCGGTCTTGTTGCGTTGCAACCACACTACATCAATCTCGTCGCTACATTAACTTCGAAAGCATCTGGCTAACTCCTTCGAAGACAATTTAATCCACTTGGCAGGACAAGTAGTCCTTCACTCAGCCACCTCGCGCATCCTCACTCGGCTACTGCGCACGTCGCCACTCGGTTGTGCACGTCTTCACCACATGGTCGCTCCGCATGTCGCCTCTCGGTTGTGCATGCCTTCGCCACACGGCCGCCCCGCGCGTCACCACTTGGCTGGACATGTAGTCCTTCACTCGGACACCTCGCGCATCCTCACTTGGCCGCCCCGCGCGTCGCCACTCGGTTGTGCACATCTTCACCACTCGGCCGCCCCGCGCGTTGCCACTCAGTTGTGCATGTCTTCATCATTCGACCACCTCGCACATCATGACTCCCGCTCCGCGTGTCGCCACTCGGTTGTGCATGTCTTCACCACTCGACCGCCCCGCGCGTCGTCACTCAGTTGTACACATCATCGCCCCTTAGCCACCTCGCGCGTCACCATCAGTTGGGCATGTCTTTACTTCTACACCCCCAGCATGGGAACGACTAAGTTACTCATATGTTCAAACCTCATATCACACTCTGTAGCAATCTTACCTTTTTCGAGCATCACTCTGGGGCTTCGCACAGCCCTGGGCCATGTCGCCCTCATGGGTTATGCCCATTTGGTCAACCTATTGATCACATCAGGAATATTTCTTTTGACCATACATGCTCGGTCTGCCGAAAATCTATAAGGGTAGTACTGTCCACTCGGATGATCGCCCAAATTATTTCTTGAAGTCATCTTTAGGACTGCAAAAGGGCGAAAATGATGCTCCTCTACGGATACACTTGGCCCTTATCCTAGGCTCCAAGGCGTCAGTTTCACAAACTTGGACTCAGAGATGGCATGTGTTGGTGTTCCCCCGGGATAATGAGTGGCATCTCTCGGGAGAGTCAGCCCACACACTAGCCTCGGCACTCGGGTTTCATGGCACGTCCATGTCAGACCACTAGTCTATCTCCTCCGGGAGACATACTAGTGCCACCAAATTTTTCCTTGTAGTCAACATACCCCGATCAGTTGGGAAGCACGTCCACTCGGACAAACACTCCTTTCACGCAAAATCTGACGGTCAATATGAGAAGTACTACTGGAACGATTACTCCCTGGAGTGCCCGGCCTTTTTCTACAGTTGGCAGTTTCAAAGCCGAATTCATTCACCGTGCCGAGAGCACGAAGATTCACCTGCTTGATCGAGTTCCAGACTGAATTTATTTACCGTGCCGAGTGCACGAAGATCATTGCGACTGACTCAGCTCCAGGCTGAGCTTATTTACCATGTCAAGCACCTGAAGATGCATCCGATTGACTTGATTTCAGACAAAGATATTTACCGTGTCGACTGCGTGGAGGTTTACCAGGAGACTTAAACCCTCTGCCCGACTCATCTAGTCCGACAGAGGCTCGGGGACTACACCCAGCGGGTGCACTCAGCGTGCCCCCACTAGAAGAGAACTCGGAAAGAAACGTTTTGCTCGATGCAAAACCAGCTCCAGAATTACTCGACCTCCGAGTCAGAGAAGAACAAGTTCGATCAGTATCATCTAAGAAGAGTTTTAGTTCTCTCAGACCCCCGCCGACTGCCTGCAGTTGACGGTGGTCTCGGGGACTGCACCCAGTGGGTGCACTTAGCGTGCCCCCACTGGAGTAATCTCCACTCGGTACGGCCTGACCAATCCGAGTGATGAACAACAACAAAAAAGACAGGCTCTAAGACTCCCACCGACTGAGCTTGCCCCCACTGGAATGGTATCCACTCGGAACGGTCCGCCCGGTCCGAGCGACGGCCGAACAACAAAAAAGACACGTTCTAAGCGTGAAGAAATTTCGAGTAATCAGTTACTCGATGCAGGACCAGCTCCAAACTCAACGTGCCCCCACTGGAATGGTATCCACTCGGAACGGTCCGCCCGGTCTGAGTGACGGCCAAACAACAAAAAAAGACACGTTCCAGGCGTGAAGAAATTCCGAGTAATCAGTTACTCGATGCAGGACCAGCTCCAAATCACTCCAAAAAATTGCTATAAGGTGAGTTTAACGCTCCTCCGCGGACCCGTTTGAGCTCATTTCACTCGGACACCATGCAGTCCGGAATCCGTCAAGGCAACACGCGGAGACAAGACCGCCGGGTGACCAAAGGAGTTCATAAGTGCCTCCGTAGCACTCGACTCATCTGGGAATTCACCTTGGCCCGTCCCGCTCAACCTCGACCGATTCGGGGGCTAATGACGAGGACATGTATTGGGGGTAGGGTAACAGGCCTGACCTAAAGACCCTACCCATAGACACCGTACACTTTGTACTGGGCCCCTGGGCCAGATCGCCGTCAGATGTACCGCAACTTGAAAGTCACTCGGATTGCAACAACCACTCAGACAAGCAGCATACTATCCACTCGGACAGGCAACATACCATCCACTCGGATGACAGTTCTCCACTCGACCGTACGACTCACTCGGGCATACGAAGACCAGCAGGCAGCAAAGCAGTCAAAGCATCATTCTCATAGTGAAGGCTTGGTAGTGAGCTGGCATTATGGCATTCATGCCCTACTTTGTAACATATGAGGTGAGGGGGTGGCGCACTCTATATAAGCCACCCCCACCACTAGACTTGGGGGGCTTCGATCTCTCTCTCTCTTTTTCATCATTTAGTCTCAGGACTACGGGGATCCGTTCTCCTCTCATTGTAATCTCTGGATACATACTAAGATAAAACAAAGCCTCTCCGGAGCACGAGACGTAGGGTTGTTATCTCCACCGTGAGAGGCCCGAACTCTCTAAAACCACCGTGTCACCCATATGCATCTTGATAGATCATGCTCCTTTATCCTACCCTCTGTTATTGTTGGAATCATTACCACGACAGTCATGACCTCTCCAATTCCACTTTCATAATTATCATAATAAGATTCAACATCCTCCAAAATAGTGGGATCATTACTCCCTAAAGTTGACACTCTTCCAAACCCACTTTCATCAATATAATCATCATAAGTAGGAGGCATGCTATCATCATTATAAATTTGCATATCAAAACTTGGGAGACTAAAAATATCATCTTCATTAAACGTAGCATCCCCAAGCTTGGGACAAACATTAATTGCAGCAAATATATTCTCAAAAACATCATATTCATCAAACATAGCATCCCCAAGCTTGGGCCTTTTCATATCATAAGCATAATCACTCTCATCATTAATAGTATGGATAGCACCAATAGTATAGCAATTATCATCATCACAATGAGTAGTAGGAGTAACATCATTTGGGAGGGATACCCTTTTACCTTTGCTTTTCCGTTTTTTCTTTTTCTTCTTCACATCATGTGTGGGTTCAACCCTCTTTTTGGAGCTCCTTATTAATGAGATTGGTTGAATAAAAGGATCCTCCTCGTTACCTGATTCATCATAAGAAATAATAGGAGGATATTGGGAAGTCTCTTCCCTTTCATTAGTATTCTCTTCATCCTCTATTTGTTTTCTTTTCTTTATGTAATTGGAAATATAAGGGTTTTCAATGCAATTCACCGCACAATACATATAAATTTCCTCTAGATCAAAATCAAGAAATTTATCGAGATTAAATTTTGGAATACCCTCAGTTATACGTTTCATTTATTCATAACCCAAAAGAAGACTAAGATCTTTATGATGCTCAAGGGTAATCAAGTTATCACGATTTTTGGACATGACTTGATCATGAAACAAATAGCATTGGAGCTTTAAATGACCATGTTCATTGCAAAGTTCACAAGGATGGCGATAAATATTGAATCTTTCAGCACAAACATCTAGCCTTTCTTGCAACAATTTAGTTTCTAAATGCTTATGCCTCTTGCAATATCTATCTTCCCAATTTGGTGTGTACTTGCAAACCCGATGCACTCCACAAAAATTGACATGTTTATAGGAGACAATTTCATCATAACTAGTGCAATCATCATTAGTACTATGGATATTCAAGGAGTTCATACTAAAAACATTGCAATCAGGCTCATCATTCAAAGATTTAGTGCCAAACATTTTAATGCATTCTTCTTCTAACACTTTGGCACAATTTTCCTTCCCATCATACTCACGAAAGATATTCAAAAGATGAAGCGTATGAGGTAAACTCAATTCCACTTTTTTATAGTTTTCTTTTATAAACTAAACTAGTGATAAAACAAGAAACAGAAAGATTGGATTGCAAGATCTAAAGATATTCCTTCAAGCACTCACTTCCCCGGCAACGGCGCCAGAAAAGAGCTTGATGTATACTACACAACCTTCTTCTTGTAGACGTTGTTGGGCCTCCAAGTGCAGAGGTTTGTAGGACAGTAGAAAATTTCCCTCAAGACGATGACCTAAGGTTTATCAATTCGTGGGAGGCGTAGGATGAAGATGGTCTCTCTCAAGCAACCCTACAACCAAATAAAAAAGAGTCTATTGTGTCCCCAACACACCCAATACAATGGTAAATTGTATAGGTGCACTAGTTTGGCGAACAGATGGTGATACGAGTGCAATATGGATGGCGGATAATGGTTTTTGTAATCTAAAAATATAAAAACAGCAAGGTAACTAATGATAAAAGTGAGCACAAACGGTATTGCAATGCATTGAAACAAGGCCTAGGGTTCATACTTTCACTAGTGCAAGTCCTCTCAACAATAATAACATAATTGGATCATATAACTATCCCTCAACATGGAACGAAGAGTCACTCCAAAGTCACTAATAGCGGAGAACAAACGAAGAGATTATGGTAGGGTACGAAACCACCTCAAAGTTATCCTTTCTGATCGATCTACTCAAGATTCCTTAGTAAAATAACATGAAGCTATTCTTTCTGTTCGATCTATCATAGAGTTCGTCCTAGAATAACACCTTAAGACACAAATCAACCAAAACCCTAATATCACCTAAATACTCCAATGTCAACTCAAGTATCCGTGGGTATGATTATACGACATGCATCACACAATCTCAGATTTATTTGTTCAACCAACACAAAGAACTTCAAAGAGTGCCCCCAAAGTTTCTACCGGAGAGTCAAGACGAAAACGTGTGCCAACCCCTATGCATTGGTTCATGGGCGGAACCCGCAAGTTGATCACCAAAACATACATCAAGTGGATCAATAGAATACCCCATTGTCACCACGAGTATCCCACGCAAGACATACATCAAGTGTTCTCAAATCCTTAGAGACTCAATCCTATAAGATAACTTCAAAGGGAAAACTCAATCCATTACAAGAGAGTAGAGGGGGAGAAACATCATAAGATCCAACTATAATAGCAAAGCTCACGATACATCAAGATCGTATCACCTCAAGAACATGAGAGAGAGAGAGATCAAACACATAGCTACTGGTACATACCCTCAGCCCTGAGGGAGAACTACTCCCTCCTCGTCATGGAGAGCGCCGAGATGATGTAGATGGCCACCGGTGAGGGGTTCCCCCTCCGGCAGGGTGCCAAAACGGGTCTAGATTGTTTTTCGGTGGCTACGGAGGCTTGTGACGGCGAAACTCCTGATCTATTGTGTTCCTCAAAGTTTTTAGGGTATATGGGTATATATGGGAGGAAGAAGTACGTCGGTGGACCTCCGGGCTATCCACAAGGCAGGGGGGCGCGCCCAGGGGGTGGGCGCGCCCCCACCCTCGTGGGCAGCCCGGGACTCTCCTGGTCCATCTCCGATACTCCGTGGGCTTCTTTTGATTCAAAAATAAGTTCCGTGAAGTTTCAGGTCAATTTCCTCAATTGATTTCTTCAACTTTGCAATGTACTCACTCTCTCCGTCGTTTTTCTTCATTGGCTATATATATATATATGAGTTTATGTCCTCTACAACAGTCACTTATAGTTATTTCTTCAAGTTGATCTTTCTGCTAAGTGAATGTGATTGGACCCTTCTCCCTCTATGCAATACTCAACCGAGTCTGTTCACAAATTCTTCATGTGCGTTCTATTTGAAACCCGTTCAAAATCTTCACTGTGTCCTTGTCAGCTGAAGAATCTGCGAACGAAACTTTAAAATATTCTAATCTGAATTTTCGGTTGTTGCCACCTAAACCGTACCACATCCCACGATAATACTTATATATTCACCCACGATCTCCACCTCTCTATATGTGGGTGACACATGTCACAAGGATGAGAAGGGTCAGGGGCACGTTCATCCATTTTCCTCGGGCGAGCGGTTTTTCACCTCGACTATAAATACCCCTCACCCTCCTCATACTGCTTTTACTCCTCTCGACCTCACTTCCTCACTCGAGCTCTCAAAACCTAGCGCTGCAGCTACTTCCATCGTTGCCGGTGAGGAAGAGCTTTGCTGCCTCGACCTCGTCGCCGCCGTACTCGCGCCAGCCGTGGATTTCTTCACTCCGCCGCCTATCGTGGTTCTAACTCTGATAGTGATGTAGGGGGGTGTGTATGGAGAGGCTAGATCTCAGCTATGGAGAGGTTGTAAACACACCAGGATGTACGAGTTCAGGCCCTTCGCGGAGGAAGTAACAGCCCTACGTCTCGGTGCCCGGAGGTGGTCGATTGGATTATAGGCGTGTGAATAATAGGGGTGCGAACCCTTGCTACTGAGGAGGGGGGTGGCTTATATAGAGTTCGCTAGACCCCTCCGGCCCTCAGTAATGCAGGGTTAAAATACATTAAGACTAGGCGTTACTGGTAACGTCCCTAATAAAGTGCTATGATGACCATAAAGACTACTTAATGGCCGACCGTTTGCTTGCGGAGTGACTTTAGATCTCATGTCAGTCGATTGGTTGGCTTCGTGGTCGAGTGGTAGCTTCCTGGTCGTGTGTCTTGAATCCGTCGAGTGGGATACCTTCAAGTCGATTGAAAGGTGACTTCTTCCAGGGATGTCCTTGGGTAGGGCTCTTAGGACAGGTCCATGCCCCTACCCTAGGTACATAGCTTCATCATTAGCCCCCGAATGGATCGAGGTTCGAGTGGGGAAGGAGTCGGGGGTCCTTCCGTGTTGTTCTTTGGGCTACATGAGTGCCTCGTTTTGGATCAATCGTCACGGATGACGTCATCAACCTCTTTCAGTCGCCTTAATCCATTCCAGGCCTTTCGTCGAGTGAATTACCTTGCTTGTGAAGCTCCGAATGATGGTGTGAAAGGGATCTTCTGTCTGACGAATTTTTCTGCAACCCGCGGATTTCGTGGGATTTGAATTTCGGGAAGTGCGCGGGATGGGAGCGGCCGCAGTAATCGGATGTGATAAGGCGGAAGCTCCTCGATTTCCGCGCCACCTTTTTCACCACATACTACGCGCGCACCTGCTGCGGGATTTGACGGGATAGCCTGGGCCTACCAGTCAGCCACTCGGAAGCGGCCTCTTATAAGCCGCCGGCTCGGGGTTTCCAAATAGTGTGCTCTCTCCTTTCTTTATCCCTTCGCAAGGTCCTCCGCCAGCTCCGCTCTCACCCTAGCGCCGCAGGCCCGTTCGAGATTTGCCGGCGACGATGGTGAAGGACAAGACGTCCGCTCTGGAGCGCGCGAAGAAGGCGGCGGCGCAGGGGAAAGGGAAGAAGTCCGCTCGGGGCGGATCTTCCTCAAGGACTGCTATGCCCAGAGGCTGGATCCAGGGCGACTGGATGCTGACGGTGATTCGGCAGGAAGATCTTGATGATATGGTTGAGGGAGGAGCCATTCCTCACAAAGCTGCGCGTCTCCCGGGGAGAGAAGTCGAGCCCCAACCTCTTGATGGTGAGTGTGTCCTCCTCGCCACCCATATCGATCGCGGGTTTTCTCTACCTCCTCATCCTTTTTTCCGGAGCTTTCTAAACTTCTTCGGAGCGCAGCTCCACCACTTCACTCCCAATTCTATCGTGTATCTTGCCGCTTTCATTTCCTTGTGTGAGGGTTTCTTGGGTTGCCGCCCCCATTGGGGACTCTTTAAGCACATCTTCACTTGCCGTTCCCAATCGGTCAAGAAGGCCAAGTCGAGTGACGAAAGGACGCAGGTGATCCAGCTGTGCGGGGGCCTGGCGATCCAGATGAGGGGAAAAAGTTCTTTTCCATCTATCACTTTCCCAGAGTCGGTCCGTGGTTGGCAAGCGACCTGGTTTTACTGTAAAGACCAGGCGACCCCAGGACAGTCGACTGGGCTTCCCCCTTTCTCTCTTGACCGAGCTCAAAAACCTGCTTCTCTGAAAGTGACGCCGGAAGAAAAGGCCCAAGTCAAAGTGCTGGTTGGTCGAGTGGTTCAGCTTGTCCGCGAGGGTGTGACTGGCATGGACTTGCTGGAGGTCTTCCTTCGGAGGCGCATCCAACCGCTCCAGGCTCGTGACCACCCGATGTGGCTGTACTCGGGTCTCGAAGACACCACTCGGATCCACCCGGAGGAGGTCACTGATGAGATGTTGGAGGGGTGGCTGTCGAGCATCACAGGGAACAAAGACAACCCCCGAGGAGCCAGGAGGGTTGCTCCACTCGACAACACATACGAAGTGGACCAGGTCTGACTTTATGCTCCCGACTGAGATCTTGTTTCCTTCATTGGTCTTCTTTGAATTGGTCGATTGACTTTTGTCTTGTCTGTTGTTTTCCAGGCAACTACTGAGATGTACTCGACACCCAACGGGGCACAGGAGCCAACTGAGGAAGGGGAGGCGAGCGGAGGTGAGAGTGGAGACGAACAAGGCGAGTGGGATTCCGATGGCGAAGGAGAGGGAGACGACGACATCGACTCCAGCGAAGAGGAGGAGGAGGAGGTTGAACCCCCCCGCTCGGAGAGGCGATCCAAGCTTACACACGATCCAGCGCGGGAACGTGGTAATGCAACTGCTCCTGTTGGGCAGTCGTGGAAACGCCCTCGGACCTCTTCTCCCACGCCGACCGAAAAGGCTCCCAAGCACCCACACGCGACGCCATCCAAGCCGCCCAAGGCTCTGCCCAAGATGAAGATGACTGTCCCCACCATTTCTGGGTAATAATAAAACTTGTTTTCCTTTGTCGACCGTGGACAGATCCTTGGTCGATTCATTGAGCCAACTGACTGACTTTCGAGATTTGCAGTGCTGCTACTTCTGAGCTCTCCGCCAAGGACGATGATCAAGAGATGGAGGATGCTGTTACCTTCAACCCTGGTACGATTACTGATGTTCTACCTTGAGTCGACTGGACATTTATTTCAACTCTGGTCGATTGAATTTTTTCTTGTAGCTCCTCCTCATGTTATCAACCTTCCGGATGACGACGAAGACGTGCCGCTGAGAGTGAGAAGGAACAGGGGGGCGTTGGCTTGCAAGACCCCCCAATATGCTCCGGCGTCTGAGGCCGTAGCTCGGGATGGTGGTGACACCACTCGGGCTTCTGTGACTTTCGCTGTTCCTCTGACGAGCGTGCGGCCCTCGACGTCGACTACGGATCCGCCTTCGCTCTTCGCCACACACCACGTCCCTGAGGACCAAGTGGATGCAGCTAAGGAAGCTATACGCCAGGCAGGGATCATGATGGAGCAGGTCAAGGTGGTTCGAGAAGCCAGCCAAGCAGCTTATGACGCGAGTTCAGCTCTTCAGAGTAACGTCCAGGTCAGTCGATTCACTGCTTGTTCTGTTAGGGTATGCTGTCTGAAGAATCTCTTTTCTGAAGATCTTTAAATCTGTACACCCACTGGGTGTGTCTGTTAAGTCTTGGACGAGTGGGGGCACTCTTAGTGCACCCATTGGGTGTAGTCCCCGAGACTACGGTGGACTGCTGGCAGTCGACTGTAGTCTTTATATTGTGTTGCAGTAGTTGTACTTCTTCACTCGGTCTGGTCAGGCCATGTCGAGTGAAACTGTATCCGGTCGACTGCGGGCAGTCGATTTTTTTGCAAAACCAGTGGGGGCACGCTGAGTGCACCCACTGGGTCTAGTCCCCGAGACTACTGTTGAATGTTTTTGATTCAGCTGTAGTCTTAGAAGCGCCATCATTGTGTCTTGGTTACTCGGAAGCAACTTATCTTGGACCTCTGTCGACTGATTTTTGTAGAAATCCTGTGGACTTGTGGCTCTCTATACTGAGTTGGAGAACAAACAGATCCAACTCAACCTTGACTTGAAGCTTGCTCAACAGAACCTGCAGAAGGCGCAAGAAGAAGCAAAAGGTATGGCTGGTGAGGTTTCTCATTCTTGACAAGTGACTTTTCTTTCTTGCCCGTTCTTGATGTTGAGCTCACTCGATGTTCTGTAGATAAACTGGAGGAAGCTCTAAAGAAGAAGGATCGAGATCTTGCCGAAGCGCAGAAGGAGGCCTCGAGCAAAATGAAGCTTGCAGAAGAGAAACTGGCTTCGGTCGGAACTCTTGAGCAGGAGAACTCCAGACTGAAAGCTGCTCTCGAGATAGCTAATCAAGAGGTCAGCCGACTGAAGAACGACAAGATGGTTCTGCACGACAAGGCGGGTGAGCTGGCGGGGAAGGTGAACGATCTGGAGGCCCTTCTTGGTGAACTCGCCAAGAAGCTGTTCGTCATGCTCGAAGGTAGTTACTCCGACCCGACTGTCTTCCAGTTACCAAGCCCGTGTAGGGTCACTGTCTTATTCTTGAATCGTGTTCGCAGAATTCTGCGATAGCTTCGAAGAGGAAACCAGTCGAGTGGAACCAAGCTTGGATCCCGCCAATTCTCTCGTGAAGGACGAGGCTGCTATGAACGTGCTCCGACTGGAGTCTCGTGTTACCAGTGTTGTTGACTATCTTGCCCGGCTGAAGGTTGTGATGTCGCGGATCGACACGTCACTCTGGCATGGGACGACGGTTCAGAACGACCTCGAGTCCCTGATGGCTCGACTTAATGAAGTCCCAGGTCGAGTGGAGGAATGGAAGAAATCTTCTGCTAGATGTGGTGCTGATGTCGCTCTGTCTCTGGTCCGCGTCCATTGCAAGGAGGCGCGAGAAGAAAAGCCGGCCGCCATTCAAGTTGCCAATACCAGGAAGCACAACTTTCAAGACTTCATGGAGACTTTCATCGCTGCTGCTACACGTATTGCAGACGGGATCGACTTGGACGAGTTCGTCGCCCCTTCCAGCCCTCCGCTTGAGGAATGAAAAACTTTTATGCTTCACTTTAAATTTGCCTCGGAATGCCGAGTGGATTTGTAACCGTTAAACTCTGCTGAGCCGAGGGCTCGAGTACTTTGATCTGAGGTCTGGGACCTTTAGGCCTTATCTGAACTTGATTTCTCGTTCAATATCTTCATGGTTTGATCCGTCGAGTGGAACTTGATCTTCACTTGGAATAACCTAGTATTTGTGGCGTAACTCCGAAGGAGAAGGTAGCAGTCGACTTGCGCCTCATCGTCCTTGCAGATTGGGTTGTGTCCTGTACTTAGGTGAGCACTGGGCTGTAGCTAAGCCCTCGAGTGAGAGGTTTGCTCTCACTCGGTAGGATTTTTAATCACTTAGGCGAGCGCTGGGCTGCAGCTAAGCCCCCGAGTGGGAGGTTTGCTCTCACTCGGTAGGATTTTAAACACTTAGGCGAGCACTGGGCTGCAGCTAAGCCCTCGAGTGGGAGTCTGGCTCGCCACTCGGTAGGATTTTTAAACACTTAGGCGAGCACTGGGCTGCAGCTAAGCCTCCGAGTGGGAGGTTTGCTCTCCACTCGGTAGGATTTTTAAACACTTAGGCGAGCACTGGGCTGCAGCTAAGCCCCCGAGTGGGAGTCTGGCTCGCCACTCGGTAGGATTTTTAAACACTTAGGCGAGCACGGTGCTGCAGCTAAGCCTCCGAGTGGGAGGTTTGCTCTCCACTCGGTAGGATTTTTAAACACTTAGGCGAGCACTGGGCTGCAGCTAAGCCCCCGAGTGGGAGTCTGGCTCGCCACTCGGTAGGATTTTTAAACACTTAGGCGAGCACTGGGCTGCAGCTAAGCCCCCGAGTGGGAGTCTGGCTCGCCACTCGGTAGGATTTTTAAACACTTAGGCGAGCACTGGGCTGCAGCTAAGCCCCCGAGTGGGAGGTTTGCTCTCCACTTGGTAGGATTTTTAAACACTTAGGCGAGCACTGGGCTGCAGCTAAGCCCCCGAGTGGGAGTCTGGCTCGCCACTCGGTAGGATTTTTAAACACTTAGGCGAGCACTGGGCTGCAGCTAAGCCCCCGAGTGGGAGGTTTGTTCTCCACTCGGTAGGATTTTTAAACACTTAGGCGAGCACTGGGCTGCAGCTAAGCCCCCGAGTGGGAGGTTTGCTCTCCACTCGGTAGGATTTTTAAACACTTAGGCGAGCACTGGGCTGCAGCTAAGCCCCCGAGTGGGAGTCTGGCTCGCCACTCGGTAGGATTTTTAAACACTTAGGCGAGCACTGGGCTGCAGCTAAGCCCCGAGTGGGAGGTTTGCTCTCCACTCGGTAGGATTTTTAAACACTTAGGCGAGCACTGGGCTGCAGCTAAGCCCCGAGTGGGAGTCTGGCTCGCCACTCGGTAGGATTTTTAAACACTTAGGCGAGCACTGGGCTGCAGCTAAGCCCCCGAGTGGGAGGTTTGCTCTCCACTCGGTAGGATTTTTAAACACTTAGGCGAGCACTGGGCTGCAGCTAAGCCCCCGAGTGGGAGGTTTGCTCGCCACTCGGTAGGATTTTTAAACACTTAGGCGAGCACTGGGCTGCAGCTAAGCCCCCGAGTGGGAGTCTGGCTCGCCACTCGGTAGGATTTTTCAGACTTAGGCGAAACGGATTCGCAGCTAAGTCACCCACTGGGGGATTTCGTATGCAAACAAAAGTGACAGCAATTATTGGAACACTCTTGTCTTTGATAAAAATGAACTGCAGAAGTTTTTCTTATTACATCTCGTCCAAGGGGGAACTCTAGTGTAAAAGTGGCGGAGCAGTTCCGCATTCCAAGCTCGCGGCTCGTCGATCTGGCGATCAACATTGTAGAGGTGATATGCTCCATTGTGGAGGACTCTGGTGACGATGAAGGGGCCTTCCCAAGTAGGAGCAAGCTTGTGTGGTTTCTGTTGATCCACTCGGAGGACCAAATCTCCTTCTTGGAAGGCTCGACTCTTCACATTTCTGGCGTGGAATCGACGCAAGTCTTGCTGATAAATGGTCGATCTGATCATGGCCATTTCCCTCTCTTCTTCTAGGAGGTCGACTGCGTCTTGCCGGGCTTGTTCTGCTTCATCTTCGGTATAAAGTTCGACTCGGGGTGCGTTGTGAAGAAGATCACTCGGCAGAACTGCTTCGGCTCCATAAACCAGAAAGAACGGAGTTCTTCCAGTCGACCGATTTGGGGTGGTCCTCAATCCCCACAGAACTGACGGAAGCTCGTCGACCCATGCGCCCGCTGCGTGCTTGAGATCATGCATCAGCCGGGGCTTTAGTACTTTGAGAATCAGACCATTTGCCCTTTCAGCTTGTCCGTTCGACTGGGGATGGGCGACCGATGCGTAGTCGACTCGTGTGCCTTGAGAGGCGCAAAAAGCTCTGAACTTGTCCGAATCAAAGTTTGACCCATTGTCAGTGATGATGCTATGCGGGACTCCATATCTGAATGTTAACCCCCTGACGAAACTGATAGCAGTGCAAGCATCAAGATTCTTGATAGGCTTAGCTTCAATCCATTTGGTAAACTTGTCGACTGCCACAAGCACATGTGTGAAACCGCTCCTGCCTGTTCTCAGTGGACCAACCATGTCTAGTCCCCAAATAGCAAAGGGCCAGGCGAGTGGAATAGTCTTCAGGGCTGACGCAGGCTTGTGTGACATGTTGGAGTAGAACTGGCACCCTCCACACTAGTCAACTATCTCCTTTGCCATTTCGTTTGCCTTTGGCCAGTAAAATCCCGCTCGGTATGCTTTAGCCACAATGGTCCGAGAAGACGCATGGTGACCACAGGTCCCTGAGTGTATATCATCAAGGATTATCTGACCTTCTTCTGGTGTTATGCACTTCTGACCGATTCCAGTCGCGCTTTCTCTATACAACTGTCCCTTTATGACTATGAAGGCCTTGGATCGGCGGACGATCTGTCGAGCCTCTTCCTCGTCCTCCGGGAGTTCTTTCCTTAGGATATACGCGATGTACGGTATCGTCCAGTCGGGAGTGATTGCCAAGACTTCCATGAATAGGTCGACCACAGCAGGGACTTCGACTTCAGTCGGATCTGTGGCACTTTTCGGCTGCGGGGCTTCTTCTATAAAATGATCTTCTTGGACTGACGGCGAGTGGATGTGCTCCAGGAACACGTTGCTGGGAATGGCTTCTCTCTTGGAGCCTATCTTTGCCAAATCGTCAGCCGCCTGATTTTTCAGTCGGGGGATGTCATGAAGCTCTAACCCCTCAAATTTCTTTTCTAACTTTCTCACTGCATTGCAATAACCAGTCATTGCCGGACTTCTGACGTCCCACTCCTTCATCATTTGATTAACCACCAAATCTAAGTCGCCATAGACCATGAGGCGACGGACGCCGAGTGAAATGGCCATGCGCAACCCATACAAAGTGCTTCATATTCTGCTTCATTATTGGAGGAATCGAAGTGAATCTGGAGAACGTATCTGAGCTTATCTCCTCGGGGGGAGACTAATACTACCCCAGCACTGGAACCATTCAGCATCTTAGATCCATCGAAGAACATGGTCCAGTGCTCCGAGTGAACTTGAGTCGGAAGTTGCTGTTCAATCCACTCGGCGACGAAATCTGCGATCGCTTGGGACTTGATAGCCTTCTTTGCTTCAAACTTGATATCTAAGGGAAGGAGTTCAATCGCCCACTTAGCCACTCGACCAGTTGCATCTCTGTTGTGCAGAATCTCTGACAGTGGGGCGTCGCTGACGACTGTAATGGAGTGGTCAGAGAAGTAATGTGCAACCTTCTTCGTGGTCATATAAATCCCATATACAAGCTTCTGGTAATGAGGATATCTTTGTTTTGAAGGGGTCAAAACTTCAGACACATAATATACTGGGCGCTGAACTCTGAAGGCCTTTCCTTCTTCTTCTTCCCGCTCGACCGTAAGTACTGTACTGACAACTTGTCCTGTGGCTGCAATGTAAAGCAGCAGAGGCTCTTTGCTGATTGGGGCAGCAAGCACCGGCTGGGTGGAGAGCAGAGCTTTGAGCTCTGCAAATGCTGCATCAGCTTCTGGAGTCCACTCGAACTTGTCAGACTTCTTCATCAGTCGGTAAAGAGGCAACGCCTTTTCACCGAGACGAGAAATGAATCGACTTAGAGCGGCCAAGCAGCCTGTAAGCTTTTGGACATCGTGCACACGCACAGGACGCTTCATCCGGAGTATGGTACCAACTTTTTCAGGATTGGCGTCGATCCCCCGTTCAGAAACGAGAAAACCGAGTAACTTTCCACCTGGAACTCCGAATGTGCACTTTGATGGATTGAGTTTGATATCATACCTCCTGAGGTTGGCAAAGGTTTCAGCAAGGTCAGCCCGCAGGTCGGAACCTTTCCGTGACTTGACCACAATATCATCCATGTATGCCTCCACATTCCGACTGATTTGAGTGAGTAAACACTTCTGAATCATCCTCATGAACGTGGCTCCGGCATTCTTGAGGCCGAACGGCATGGTGACGTAACAGAAGCATCCGAATGGAGTGATGAAAGCCGTTTTGATCTCGTCGGGTCCATACAGACGGATCTGATGGTACCCGGAATAGGCGTCTAGAAAAGACAATCTCTCGCACCCCGCGGTCGAGTCGACTATTTGGTCGATGCGAGGGAGAGGAAAATGATCTTTCGGGCAGGCCCGATTGATATGTTTAAAATCAATGCACATGCGAAGTGACTTGTCCTTCTTGGGGACCATGACGACATTGGCGAGCCACTCGGAGTGGTAAATCTCTCGGATGAACTCCGCTGCTAAGAGCCGAGCCACCTCCTCGCCAATAGCTTTCTTCTTCTGGACGGCGGACCGTCGAAGATGTTCTTTCACAGGCTTGAATTTTGGGTCGACTCGTAGACGGTGCTCAGCCAGCTCTCTGGGAACTCCAGGCATGTCAGAGGGTTTCCATGCGAAGATGTCCCAGTTCTCACGGAGGAGCTGGACGAGCGCTTCTTCCTATTTGGAGTCGAGCGTCGTTGAGATGTGAGTCGGGGCAGCATTGGGGTCGGTCGGGTGAATGTGGGCTGGCTTTGTTTCGCCGGACGACTGAAAAGCTGATTCTGAAGCAGGCTTCTTGGCTCGCAACAATTCACTCGGATCGGCGGTCTTCTGGTACTCTTGCAGCTCGACCACTGCCATCTGAGCATCAGCGATCTTTGAGCCTTTCTGAAAACACTCTTCTGCTTTCTTTCGATTGCCTGTAACAGTGATCACACCTCTGGGGCCAGGCATCTTCAGTTTGAGGTACACGTAACACGGTCGAGCCATGAAGCGTGCATAAGCTGGCCTGCCCAAAATGGCATGATAAGCGCTTTGGAAGTCCACGACCTCGAATGTCAACTTTTCCTTGCGGTAATTCTTCGAATCACCGAAAACCACATCAAGAGCAATCTGGCCGAGTGATTCGGCTTTCTTCCCGGGAATGACTCCGTGGAAGCTCATGTTACTGGTACTGAGCCTGGACATCGGAATGCCCATCCCTTTCAATGTTTCTGCGTATAGTATGTTCAGGCCACTGCCACCATCCATCAGGACTTTGGTCAGTCGAGTGCCTTCGACAACTGGGTCGACCACCAAAGCTTGCCTCCCAGGGGTGGCAATGTGCGTAGGGTGATCAGACTGGTCAAATGTGATGGCAGTCTGAGACCACTTCAGATAACTGGGTGTTGCCGGAGCAACCATATTCACCTCACGGTTAATGACTTTCAGTCGACTTTTGCTTTCGACATCAGCAAAAATCATCAGGGTGGAATTGACTTGGGGGTATCCATCGTCACTATCTTCCTTGTCCTCAACTCTGTCCGACTCTTTTTCCTTATCTTTGGACTGCTTGCCCTGAAACTGCTGGATCAGGAGCCGGCACTGTCGAGTGGTATGCTTTGGGTAAATAAGATTACCCTCTTCATCTTTCTTGGTGTGGATGTGACATGGCAGATCCAAAACATCATTTCCATCTTGATCCTTGACTTTCTTGGGCTTCCAGGGCCCCTTGGGTTTTCCCTTGAATTTTCCCTGGGTTACGGCCAGGGCCTCCCCAGGGGCGGCTGGCTCGGCCTTCCGCTTCTGTTTCCGACTGGAGTTTCCTCCGGTTTCTTGGGCGACTGCCTTGTGCTTGCCACTCCGGAGTCGATCTTCGTCTTCACCATTAGCGTATTTGGTGGCAATCTCCATCATCCGATTCAGAGACATCTCTCCAGTTCGACCGAACTTCAGATTCAATTCTCTGTACTTAACGCCTTCTTTAAAGGCACAAACTGCTTGATGATCTGGTACATTCTCAACTGTGTGATGCAATGTGATCCACCTCTGGATGTAATCCCTCAGAGTTTCATTCGGTTTCTGCATGCAAGACCGCAATTCTGTAAGGCCTGCAGGTCGCTTGCATGTTCCCTCAAAGGTTGTGACAAACACTCGGGAGAGGTCCTCCCAAGTGTAGATGCTGCTGGGTGCCAACTGATTTAGCCACGCTCTGGCTGAGCCCTCTAACATGAGAGGCAAATGCTTCATAGCCACCTCATCATTGCCACCGCCAATCTGTACAGCCACTCTGTAATCTTCAAGCCAAGTGTCAGGTTTAGACTCACCGGTGAACTTGCTGACTCCCGTCGCCAACCTGAAGTTGGGAGGAATCACTGCGGCTCTGATGGCTCGACTGAAACACTCTGGCCCCGAAGCATGTACTCTGCTGCTGGCAGGCGCATCTCTGTCGTGGCCTTCTCGATGAGCTCTGTTCCTGTCAACCAAACCTTGAACGAGGATGGATCTCGCATCAAAGCCTGGGTCCCTGGGGTCGACTGGAATCCTCCGCCCAACACTATGAGGGCGTCTGTCATCTTGCTGTCGAGGCGCATACGACCCACTCCTCGGGGGAGGGGTTGGCACTCGACGTCGATCATCACGATCGAATCGGTGATCATACTGCTCATTTCTTCTGTACTGATCGTGCCGGTCTCCACGTCCCTCACGCCTCGGGGGCGATCTCGGGCTGTGAGCCGACTGGACTGTATCCGTTGCAACGGATCGACTGTGGATCCTATTCCGTGACTGAGAAACAGCGGAATTCTGGTTTCCCGCCGCCCGGAGCAACGCTCTGATCTGCAACAAGCCCCTGCCAGCCTCTGACTGGGAGGGCTGAATCGATTCTGCTATACGGGCCGCGGCGGCCAAATTCTGAACTGGGGTTCGATATACCTGTGTCGGCGGGAAGAGCTGACGTCGACTGGACTCGGGAGCTCGCTGACGAGCTTGCTCGTCGAGTATTCGCTGGAGATTCTCCAGTCGAGTGCGCTCGGCCAAGTTAGCCAAGCGCGCGTCCTCCAAGGCCCGGGCCTCGGGGGTTTCTCCGACGATAGGAGTGTGGAGTGCGTCCATGTTCCGGCGGCGAAGCTCCTCTCGCTGCAATGACGTGAGAGGTTCGGGGAGATACTCATCGTGGGGATGCGACGGGTCGCCCCCACCCGCGCCTCCATCAGCGCGAGGGAAACCGGGAGGACTGTGTGTTCCATCGACCGCCAGAACCTCAGCCGCTGGGTCGCTGCTGTCGCACTCGGATGCGGTCTCCGCGGAGCCAGTCGACAGGTCGAACAAGCCGTAGAGGGATTCGTCGGGCTCGATTGCCGTGACTTGTGGGGCGGCCGACTGGCGAGCCACAGCATGCCTCACCCACCGTTGAAGTCTCGACCGACCGGAGCGCTTGCGCCGGTGGGAGATAGGGCGGGGAGGCGACACGGGGGCCGACTGATACTGGGTCGACGGCTGCCGCAGGAGGACGCCATGAACACATGCGCGGAAGTGCGTCGCACCGCGGACGGGGAGCGCGTCGATGTCGAGTGGAGCCTCTTGAAGCCAAGTGGAGCCGTCAGCGATGAACGTGAGCGCGCCGAGACGGATCTCGCGGCCCTCCACCAAAACTCCGCACGAAACCATGATCAAAGGGATCGGAAAAATCGCAACTTTTCCAACTAGGCGCTAAGATTCCTGCCCCACGGTGGGCGCCAACTATTGTGGTTCTAACTCTGACAGTGATGTAGGGGGTGTGTATGGAGAGGCTAGATCTCAGCTATGGAGAGGTTGTAAACACACCAGGATGTACGAGTTCAGGCCCTTCGCGGAGGAAGTAACAGCCCTACGTCTCGGTGCCCGGAGGCGGTCGATTGGATTATAGGTGTGTGAATAACAGGTGTGCGAACCCTTGCTACTGAGGAGGGGGGTGGCTTATATAGAGTTCGCCAGACCCCTCCGGCCCTCAGTAATGCAGGGTTAAAATACATTAAGACTGGGCATTACTGGTAACGTCCCTAATAAAGTGCTATGATGACCATAAAGACTACTTAATGGCCGACCGTTTGCTTGCGGAGTGACTTTAGATCTCATGTTAGTCGAGTGGTTGGCTTCGTGGTCGAGTGGTAGCTTCCTGGTTGAGTGTCTTGAATCCGTCGAGTGGGATACCTTCAAGTCGATTGAAAGGTGACTTCTTCCAGGGATGTCCTTGGGTAGGGCTCTTAGGACAGGTCCATGCCCCTACCCTAGGTACATAGCTTCATCACCACCGCCATAGTTGTCTTCCTCTGTCAAGTTAAGGCGTGGAAGATCTGGACTAGTGAACTTCCAATTTACATTCCCAGTCCATCGTGTTCTTCACCAAGGGTAATTAAAAGCTACTTTTACTGCCCTTATTGATTCCAGTGATTTCTTCAAAATCTTCAAAAGGTGTTTATTCTTCAATCTTCACACTCCGAACACCTCATACAAACATATGTTCTTGATTTGTTTCCCTAAGCAACATTTTTCTTCAAGATTCCTCAATAGTGTGGATTTTCAATCTATACAACTCTGGAACCTAAGTCAAAGAATGCTTAGTGAAATTCCTCAAGACACATCTACTCAAATTCCTCAAACTTGCTCTTATTTGCAAAAACTTCTGAGAATGCATATGACCTCTCCAAATTCTTCGCACCTATACTCTGTTCACAGGTACTCATGTCCGCTGCTAAATCACTAGGTTCTCATCAACTTAACTCATTTGTAGTGTTCCTCGAAGAAAGACTGCATACCTCTTCAAAGAACTCGATAGTTCAAAATCCTCAGCTGACGAAAATGGCAGATGGCAAGAAACCTCAGAAGGGAGGAAAGAAACTGGAAGTCAACATTGCATTTGAGATTCAAGATGACATCTATGCAGGATACTACACTCCTCCTCATGAAACGAAGAATGAGCGCAAAGTGCGCATTCAGAAGATAGAGAGGAGATGGGCCAGAGAATGGAGGGAGTACAGATATGTGACTCCCAAGTACATGAAGAAATTCGTTGTACACCCTCCATGCCCAAGACCTCCATTGGCACCAGGCCAAGTTACTGATCCCTCTAGCATCAGAAGAGGTGAGGAATTTCCTCCTGAATGGGCAAAGCGTCAAGCTAAACTGGCCAAAATGGCAAAAGAGGCAGTGAAGAAATTCAATGAAGACTCTGCTGCTGCTGCTGTCACTGCTGAGGCCTCTGCTAGCAAGCCCAAGAAGGCTATGCCTAAGAAGCCCGCACATAAGCCCAGTGCTTCTTCAATGCCCTCACGGCCAAGCTACTCAGCTATGCCCTCACGACCCAGTTCTGCTAAGCCCTCACGACCAATTCCTCAAGCTGCCCTAGTTCCTCAAGCTTCAAAACCCTCAGCTCCTCCGGCAAAGTCCTCAGCACCTGTGCATATCGCCTCGTGTCAAAGGACCACAGGAAAATCAATTGCCTCAGGAGCCTCAGCAAGTTCTTCATTCCTCAACAGGCCCCACATTGCTGAAGACCAAGGCCACTGTTGGACGAGGCATTAGACCAAGTCCTCAAAAGAAGCAGGTCGCCTTCCAAGTACTGTCCTCTGATGATGAAGCTGATGATGATGAACTTGCCGAAATCATCAAAGACAGACAACAAAGGGCCGCTAGAGCCAAAGGCACAGATTTGCCTCTACTTTTGGATCCAAAGTTGATCCTCGATTTCATTGACCTCTGGCACAAGGATCCCAACACTCCTATGCCTGACTTCAACCTCACACCTGGCCAAAGTCACATGCTGGCTGCCTTCATAGGCAAAGAAAAGTGGAAATTTGAAAAGGCTAGGAAATTGAAGAAAGCGCAGTACAAGAAGGAGCGTTTTCTGACGAAGAACATTGTCAAAATGACAACTGATGCACTTGTAGCTGTTCAATCTGAAATAAAAAACCTCAGTGATGAATTTGGTGCCTACCATGCAGATTGGAAGGGTGCCAAAGTCAGATTTGTGAAATTGGCAAAGACATTCACCTCCAATGTTTCTACTCAAATGCACATTGAAATTTCTTAGGCTGAAGCATCTGCTCAGCCGACTGAAGAACATGCTGCTACCTCTTGAGCACTGCGTTGGTTTTCCCTTGAAGAGGAAAGGGTGATGCAATAGAGAAGCGTAAGTATTTCCCTCAGTTTTTGAGAACCAAGGTATCAATCCAGTAGGAGGCCACGCACGAGTCCCTCGCACCTACACAAACAAATAAACTCCTTGCAACCAACGCGATAAAGGGGTTGTCAATCCCTTCACGGTCACCTACGAGAGTGTGATCTGATAGATATGATAAGATAATATTTTTGGTATTTTTATGATAAAGAGAAATAAAGATGCAAGTAAAATAAATGGCAAAGGAAATAACTAAGTATTGGAAGAATAATATGATGGAAAATAGACCCGGGGGCCATAGGTTTCACTAGGGGCTTCTCTCGAGAGCATAAGTATTACAGTGGGTGAACAAATTACTGTTGAGCAACTGACATAATTGAGCATAGTTATGAGAATATCTAGGTATGATCATGTATATAGGCATCACGTCCAAGACAAGTAGACCGACTCCTGCCTGCATCTACTACTATTACTCCACACATTGACCGCTATCCAGCATGCATCTAGAGTATTAAGTTCATGAGACTAGAGTAACGCTTTAAGCAAGATGACATGATGTAGAGGGATAAACTCATGCAATATGATATAAACCCCATCTTGTTATCCTCGATGGCAACAATACAATATGTGCCTTGCTGCCCCTACTGTCACTGGGAAAGGACACCGCAAGATTGAACCCAAAGCTAAGCACTTCTCCCATTGCAAGAAAGATCAATCTAGTATGCCAAACCAAACTGATAATTCGAAGAGACTTGCAAAGATAACCAATCATACATAAAAGAATTCAGAGAAGATTCAAATATTGTTCATAGCTAAACTTGATCATAAACCCACAATTCATCGGTCTCCACAAACACATCGGAAAAGAAGATTACATTGAATAGATCTCCACAAGAGAGGGGGAGAACTTTGTATTGATATCCAAAAAGAGAGAAGAAGCCATCTAGCTAATAACTATGGACCCGTAGGTCTGAAGTAAACTACTCACACTTCATCGGAGAGGCTATGGTGTTGATGTAGAAGCCCTCCGTGATCGATACCCCCTCCGGCGGAGCTCCGGAAAAGGCCCCAAGATGGGATCTCATGGATACAGAAATTTACGGCGGTGGAATTAGGATTTTGGCTCTGTATCTGGTAGTTTGGGGGTACGCAGGTATATATAGGAGGAAGGAATACGTCGTGGAGCAACATGGGCCCCACGAGGGTGGAGGGTGCGCCTGGGGGGAGGCGCGCCCCCTACCTCATGCCTTCCTGGTTGATTGCTTGACGTAGGGTCCAAGTCCTCTGGATCATGTTCGTTCCAAAAATCACGTTCCCGAAGGTTTCATTCCGTTTGGACTCCGTTTGATATTCTTTTTCTGCGAAACTCTGAAATAGGCAGAGAACAGCAATTCTGGGCTGGGCCTCCGTTAATAGGCTAGTCCCAAAATAATATAAAAGTGTATAATAAAGCCCAATAATGTCCAAAACATGATATAATATAGCATGTAACAATAAAAAATTATAGATACGCTGGAGACGTATCAAGCATCCCCAAGCTTAATTCCTGCTCGTCCTCGAGTAGGTAAATGATAAAAATAGAATTTTTGATGTGGAATGCTACTTGGTATAATTTCAATGTAATTCTCTTAATTGTGGTATGAATATTCAGATCCGAAAGATTCAAGACAAAATTTCAATAGTGACATAGAAATAATAATACCTCGAGCATACTAACTAAGCAATTATGTCTCCTCAAAATAACATGGCCAAAGAAAGTAATCCCTACAAAATCATATAGTCTGGCTATGCTCCATCTTCACCACACAAAGTATTCAAATCATGCACAACCCCGATGACAAGCCAAGCAATTTTTTCATACTTTTGGTATTCTCAAACTTTTTCAATCTTCACGCAATACATGAGCGTGAGCCATGGACATAGCACTATAGGTGGAATAGAATGGTGGTTGTGGAGAAGACAAAAAGGGGGTAGATAATCTCACATCAATGATGACCCACAAGTATAGGAGATCTATCGTAGTCCTTTCGATAAGTTAGAGTGTCGAACCCAACGAGGAGCAGAAGGAAATGATAAGCGGTTTCCAGCAAGGTATTCTCTGCAAGTACTGAAATAAGTGGTAACAGATAATTTTGTGATAGGATAGTTTGTAACGAGCAACAAGTAGGAAAATTAAATGAAGTGCAGCAAGGTGGCCCAATCCTTTTTGTAGCAAAGGACAAGCCTGGACAAACTCTTATATAGAGAAAAGCGCTCCCGAGGACACATGGGAATATCGTCAAGCTAGTTTCCATCACGTTCAAATGATTCACGTTCGGTACTTTGATAATTTGGTATGTGGGTGGACCGGTGCTTGGGTGCTGCCCTTACTTGGACATGCATCCCACTTATGATTAACCTCTATTGCAAGCATCCGCAACTACAACAAAAGTATTAAGGTAAACCTAACCATAGCATGAAACATATGGATCCAAATCAGCCCCTTACGAAGCAATGCATAAACTAGGGTTTAAGCTTCTGTCACTCTAGCAACCCATCATCTACTTATTACTTCCAATGACTTCCTCTAGGCGCAAATAATGGTGAAGTGTCATGTAGTCGATGTTCACATAATACCACTAGAGGAGAGACAACATACATCTGATCAAAATATCGAACGAATACCAAATTCACATGACTACTAATAGCAAGACTTCTCCCATGTCCTCAGGAACAAACGTAAATACTCACAAAACATAAACATGTTCATAATCAGAGGGGTATTAATATGCATATAGGATCTGAACATATGATCTTCCACCAATTAAACCAACTAGCATCAACTACAAGGAGTAATTAACACTACTAGCAACCTACAAGCACCAATCCCGAACTTAGAGATAACAATTGGATACAAGAGATGAACTAGGGTTTTGAGAGGAGATGGTGCTGATGAAGATGTTGATGGAGATTGCTCTCTCCCGATGAGAGGAGCGTTGGTGATGACAATGGCGATGATTTCCCCCTCCGGGAGGGAAGTTTCCCCGGCAGAACAGCTCCGCCAGAGCCCTAGATTGATTCCGCCAAGGTTACGCCTCGTGGCGGCGGAGTTTCGTCGAAGAAGATGGCTTGTTATTTTTTCCCATCGAAAGACTTCATATAGCAGAAGATGGTCACTTGAGGGCCACCAGGGGCACGCCCAGGGGGTAGGGCGCGCCCCCACCCTCGTGGGCAGGGTGTGGCCCCCCTGGTGAAGTTCTTGCTCTCAGTATTTTTTATATATTTGGAAAACGTCTTTCGTGGAGTTTCAGGACTTTTGGAGCTGTGCAGAATTGGTCTCTAATATTTGCTCCTTTTCCAGCCCAGAATCCCAGCTGCCGGCATTCTCCCTCTTTATGTAAACCTTGTAAAATAAGAGAGAATAGGAATAAGTATTGTGACATAGTGTGTAATAACAACCCATAATGCAGTAAATATCGATATAAAAGCATGATGCAAAATGGACGTATCAACTCCCCCAAGCTTAGACCTCGCTTATCCTCAACCGAAAAGCCGAAATCGAAAAATATGTCCATATGTTTAGAGATAGAGGTGTCGATAAAAATAAAATACGGACATGAGGGCATCATGATCATTCTTAGAACAACAACTTATATAGTTCTTGCCATATGATTTCTTATGCTAGAGTAATAATTCAATCACAGTCTCAAGTATGAATAGTAAACTTCATTGAAAACTAACAAACTATAATCTCAGTCATTGGAGCAATTGCAATTTATCATAACATAGGAAAGAGTCAATGTATAAGAGCTTTTTAGCAAGTCCACATACTCAACTATCATATAGTCTTTCACAATTGCTGACACTCACACAATACTTATGGGCATGGAGTTTTAATCGGACACAGAGAAAGATAGGGGCTTATAATTTTGCCTCCCAACGTTTTACCTCAAGGTTAATGTCAACAATAATAGTTCATGAAAACTCACATCCAGTTAGCCATATATACGGGGATCTTTCCAACATACTATGCTTGCCAAAGGATAAAATGTAAAAAGGAAGGGTGAAGATCACCATGACTCTTATGCA
This sequence comes from Triticum aestivum, assembly GCF_018294505.1. Taxonomy (NCBI): domain Eukaryota; kingdom Viridiplantae; phylum Streptophyta; class Magnoliopsida; order Poales; family Poaceae; genus Triticum; species Triticum aestivum. The sequence goes on along the minus strand of NC_057797.1, from coordinate 550,068,270 downwards.
AAGTGGGAGATAAAATTAAAAGATAGGCCCTTCGCAGAGGGAAGCAGAGGTTTTCATGCGCTTTTATGGATGGATGCACAAAATCTTAATGCGAAAGAACGTCACTTTTATATTGCCACTTGTGATATGGACCTTTATTATGCAGTCCGTCGCTTTTATTTCTTCCATATCACACGATCGTATAAAGCTTATTTTCTCCCACACTAATAAGTCATATATATTTAGAGAGCAATTTTTATTGCTTGCACCGATGAGAACTTACTTGGAGGATCTTACTCAATCCATAGGTAGGTATGGTGGACTCTTATAGCAAAACTGATTTAAGGGCATTTGGAAGCACAAGTAGTATCTCTACTTGGTGCAATGAATTTGGCTAGCATGAGGGGGAAAGGCAAGCTCAACCATGTTGGATGATCCTTGACAATATAATTTATCTCAGATGTAAGAAAACATAACCCATTACGTTGTCTTCCTTATCCAACGTCAACTCTTTTGCATGTCATATTTTAATGAGTGCTCACAATCATAAAAGATGTCCAATATAGTATATCTATATGTGAAGACCTTGATACGTCTCCAACGTATCTATAATTTTTGATTGCTCCATGCTATATTATCTACTATTTTGGACATTATTGGGCTTTATTATCCACTTTTATATTATTTTTGGGACTAACCTATTAACCGGAGGCCCAGCCCAGAATTGCTCTTTTTTGCCTGTTTTAAGGTTTCGAAGAAAAGGAATATCAAATGGAGTCCAAACGGAATGAAACCTTCGGGAACATGATTTTCTCAACGAACAAGACCCGGGAGACTTGGACCCTACGTCAAGAAAGAAAAGAGGAGGCCACAAGGTAGGGGGTCGCGCCCACCCCCACCAGGCGCGCCCTCCACCCTCGTGGGCCCCCTGTTGCTCCACCAACGTACCCCTTCCTCCTATATATACCTACATACCCCCAAACGATTAGATATGGAGCCAAAAACATAATTCCACCGTCACAACTTTTTGTATCCATGAGATCCCATCTTGGGGCCTGTTCCGGAGCTCCGCCGGAGGGGGCATCGATCACGATGGGCTTCTACATCAACACCATAGCCCCTCTGATGAAGTGTGAGTAGTTTACCTCAGACCTACGAGTCCATAGTTAGTAGCTAGATGGCTTCTTCTCTCTTTTTGGATCTCAATATAATGTTCCCCCCCTCTCTTCTGGAGTACTATTCAATGTAATCTTCTTTTTGCGGTGTGTTTGTTGAGACTGATGAATTGTGGGTTTATGATCAAGTCTATCTATGAATAATAGTTGAATCTTCTCTGAATTATTTTATGTATGATTGGTTATCTTTGCAAGTCTCTTCAAATTATCAGTTTGGTTTAGTCTACTAGATTGATCTTTCTTGTAATGGGAGACGTGCTTAGCTTTGGGTTCAATCTTGCGGTGTCCTTTCCCAGTGACAGTAGGGGCAGCAAGGCACGTACTGTATTGTTGCCATCGAGGATAACAAGATGGGGTTTTCTTCATATTGCATGAGTCTATCGCTCTACATCATGTCATCTTGCTTAAGGCGTTACTCTGTTTTTAACTTAATACTCTAGATGCATGCTGGATAGCGGTCGATGAGTGGAGTAATAGTAGTAGATGCAGGCAGGAGTCGGTCTACTTGTCTCGGACGTGATGCCTATATACATGATCATACCTAGATATTCTCATAACTATGCTCAATTCTGTCAATTGCTCAGCAGTAATTTGTTCACCCACCATAGAATACGTATGCTCTCGAGAGAAGCCACTAGTGAAACCTATGGCCCCCGGGTCTATCTTCATCATATTAATCTCCTACCACTTAGTTATTTCCTTTGCTATTTCCTTTTCCTTTATTTTACTTTGCATCTTTATCATAAAAATACAAAAAATATTATCTTATCAGACCTCTCTTTCTTTATTACTTCTTATTAATTGCAACGATGACCAAAACTATGTTTGTCAACCCTCAACAACTTCTATCCATCATACTTTTTCTACGTGAGATCATTACTCTCCATAAGGCTCACATGATATCTTTGTTTCTTTCTCTTTTCTTTTATTCACTTAGGATCATGGCAAAATAATCAAGCCCTTGACTCAACACTAATCTTTATTATATAGCTCACGGACTCGATTACATAGAAGGATTTATAAAGCGAAACTCACAACTAGATCATACTAAGAACTTTTATTCTACTAGATCAAGATATTACCAAAAGGATCGAACTAAGAAAAATGGCAAAGATAAAAGTGATGGTGATACGATACTGGGGTACACCCCCAAGCTTGGCAGTTGCCAAGGGGAGTGCCCTACCAGATACTCAATTCTTCTTTGTTGGTGGAGACAGTGGTGATTTTGTTTATGGCGTAGGCTTCTTCCTTAATTTGCGCTTGAGGATAGAATTTTGGTCCCTTAGGTCCTCGATCTCCTGCTCCAAGCTCAGTATCTTTTTGCATAGTTCCTGCTTGTTCGCCTGCAAGAGGCGAAAAGGGATAAACTCGATGTTAGGTTTCTTTACCCTATCCGGGAGGCTTGACTTTTTGAACTCAACATGCATGTCCCCAGGTTGAGGTAGTGGGACTTCATCTTCATCTGAGCTCTTATCCTCCTTTCCCTTGGGTTCATAGTCCTCTTCTTCTTTCGTAGTCAAACCGCAATGCTCCACATCCCCATAGACCTTAGGATCCGCAAGGTAATCAGCCACATAGCTTTCTCCTTCCGAATCCTGGGACGACATGTTTCTCTGTCTGCAGCAGGACAGCTCAAAACAAAGACAAGAGATATTTGCGTGATATGGGAGTCAAAACCCCCAGGAGATTATATAATGAATTTTTACCCACCAAAATACGTGTCGTGTACGAAAACGGAGTCCGGAGAGCACACGAGGTGCCCACGAGGTAGGGGGCGCGCCCAATAGGGTAGGGCACGCCCTCCACCCTCGTGTCCTTCCCGGACAGCTACCTATTTTTCTATTTTTCTAAATATTCCAAAATGGAGAAATATTGCCTTAAAAACTGTTTTGGAGTCGGTTTACTTACCGTACCACATACCTATTCCTTTTCGGAGTCTGAAACGTTCCGGAAAATGTCCCTTATGTATTCCTCCGGGGTTACGGTTTCAATAACATTGGTTTCAACATTTATGGGATTACTTGAGATGTAGTGTTTGATTCTTTGACCGTTCACCACCTTCGGATTTGTGCCTTCGAAGTGGTTGATTTTTATGGCACCGGAACGATACACCTCCTCGATAACGTAAGGGCCTTCCCATTTAGAGAGAAGTTTTCCTGCAAAAAATCTTAAACGAGAGTTGTATAGCAATACATAATCACCTACATTAAACTCATGCTTTTGTTTTCTTTTTTCATGCCATCTTTTAACCTTTTCTTTAAACAACTTGGCATTTTCATAGGCTTGCGTTCTCCATTCATCAAGTGAGCTAATATCAAATAACCTCTTCTCACCGGCAAGTTTGAAATCATAATTGAGCTCTTTAATAGCAAAAAAAGCCTTGTGTTCTAGTTCGAGAGGTAAGTGACATGCTTTTCCAGAAACCATTTTATACGGAGAGATGCCGATAGGATTTTTATATGCAGTTCTATAGGCCCATAATGCATCATCAAGTTTCTTGGACCTATTCTTTCTAGACCTATTGACAGTCTTTTGAAAATTAATTTGAGTTCTCTATTACTCAATTCTACTTGACCACTAGACTGAGGGTGATAAGGGGATGCAATTCTATGATTAACATCATATTTAGCAAGCATTTTATGGAAAGCACCATGAATAAAATGTGAACCACCATCAGTCATTAAATATCTAGGGATTCCAAATCTTGGAAAAATAACTTCTTTAAGCATTTTAATAGAAGTGTTATGATCAGCACTACTAGTTGGAATAGCTCCTACCCACTTAGTAACGTAATCAACAACAACTAAAATATGTGTATATACATTAGAGGAAGGAAAGGGCCCCATATAGTCAAAGCCCCAAACATCAAATGGTTCAATAACAAGTGAATAATTCATAGGCATTTCTTGATGTCTACTAATATTACCAATTCTTTGACATTCATCACAAGATAAGACAAACTTACGGGCATCCTTGAAGAGAGTAGGCCAATAAAAACCAGATTGCAATACCTTATGTGTAGTTCTATCTCCAGCATGGTGTCCTCCATAAGCTTCGGAGTGACACTTGTGTAGGATCTGTTCCTGTTCATGCTCAGGTACACAACGTCTAATAACACTATCTACTCCTTTATAAAGATATGGGTCATCCCAAAAGTAATGCCTCAAATCATAGAAGAACTTTTTCTTTTGCTGGTATGTGAAACTAGGTGGTATAAACTTAGCAACAATGTAATTAGCACAATCAGCATACTATGGAGCAGTATGAGAAGCATTTATGACATTAATTGCTCATTAGGAAAGCTATCATCAATAGTAAGTGGGTCATCAAGCACATTTTCTAACCTAGACAGTTTCTGCAATGGGGTTCTCAGGTCCCTTTCTATCAACAATGTGTAAGTCAAATTCTTGTAGCAAGAGAACCCATCTAATGAGTCTAGGTTTATCATCTTTCTTTTCCATAAGATATTTAATAGCAGCATGATCAGTGTGAATAGTTACTTTAGAATCAACAATATAAGGTCTGAACTTATCACAAGCAAATACAACTACTAAGAATTCTTTTTCAGTAGTAGCATAATTTCTTTGAGCATTGTCTAGGGTTTTACTAGCATATTGAATAACATTTAATTTCTTATCAACTCTTTGTCCTAGAACAGCACGTACATCATAATCACTAGCATCACACATAATTTCAAATGGTAAATTCCAATGAGGTGGCTGAACAATAGGTGCAGAGATGAATGCTTTCTTAAGTACTTCAAATGCTTCTACACAATCATCATCAAAAACAAATGGTATATCTTTTTGTAATAAATTAGTCAGAGGCCAAGAGATTTTGAGAAGTCCTTAATAAACCTCCTATAAAATCCGGCATGACCAAGGAAACTTCTTATACCTTTGATGTCCTTGGGACATGGCATCTTTTCATTAGCATCAACCTTGGCTTTATCAACTTTAATACCTCTTTCCGAAACTTTATGCCCCAAGACAATACTTTCATTGACCATAAAGTGGCACTTTTCCCAATTCAAGACAAGATTAGTTTCTTCACATCTCTGCAAAACTCGATCAAGGTTGCTCAAGCAATCATCAAAAGAAGATCCATAGACGGAAAAGTCGTCCATGAAAACCTCACAAATCTTTTCACAGAAGTCAGAGAATATAGCCATCATGCATCTTTGAAAGGTAGCAGGTGCATTACATAAACCAAAAGGCATACGTCTATAAGCAAAAGTACCAAAAGGGCATGTAAAAGTAGTCTTTGATTGATCTTTGGCTGACACAAGTATTTGAGAGAAACCAGAATAACCATCTAGAAAGCAAAAATGTGTATGTTTGGATAATCTTTCTAGCATCTGGTCGACAAAAGGTAAGGGGTAATGATCTTTTTTAGTTGCCTTATTTAATTTGCGCAAATCAATTACCATCCTATAACCTTAATAATTCTTTGAGGGATCAATTCATCTTTATCATTAGGAACAACAGTAATACCTCCCTTCTTAGGGACACAATGTACATGGCTTACCCACTGACTGTCAGGAATGGGATAGATTATACCTGCCTCAAGGATCTTTAGTATTTCCTTTCTTACCACTTCTTTCATTTTAGGATTCAGCCGGCGTTGATGATCACGAACTGGTTTAGCATCTTCTTCCAAATTAATTTTATGTTGACATAGAGTGGGACTAATGCCCTTAACATCATCAAGAGTATACCCAATAGCAGCACGGTGCTTCTTTAGAGTTTTCAATAATCTCTCTTCCTCATGCTCTAAAAGGTTAGCACTAATAATAATAGGATATATCTTTTTTCTCATCAAGATAAGCATATTTAAGAGTATCAAGTAACGGTTTAAGCTCAAACTTGGTGTCACCCTTGGGTGGAGGAGGATCCCCTAGGATTTCAACAGGTAAATTGTTTTTCAGAATAGGTTCCTGTTTAAAGAATACTTCATCTAATTCCCTTCTTTCATTCATAAACATGTCATTTTCATGGTCTAGCAAGTATTGTTCTAAAGGATCACTAGGAGGTATGACAATAGAAGCAAGACCAATAATTTCATCCTTACTAGGTAATTCTTCTTCACGGTGTTGTCTACTAAATTTAGAAAACTTAAATTCATGAGTCATATCATCTAACCCGATAGTAACATCTCTTTTGCAATCTATGGTAGCATTAACAGTGTTCAAGAAGGGTCTACCAAATATAAAGGGACAAAAGCTATCTTGTGGGGAACCAAGAACAAGAAAATCAGCAGGATATTTAATTTTCCCACACAAGACTTCAACATCTCTAGCAATTCCCATTGGTGAAATAGTATCTCTATTGGCAAGTTTAATTGTGACATCAATATCTTCTAATTCAACAGGTGCAATATCATGCATAATTTCTCTATATAGGCTAATAGGTATTGCACTAGCACTAGCACCCATATCACATAAGCCATGATAACAATGATCTCCTATTTTAACGGAAAGAACAGGCATGCCTAGCACAGGTCTAGGTTTATCTTTAGCACAGGGTTTAGCAATTCTAGCAGTTTCATGACAGAAATAAATAACATGCCCATCAATATTATCAGACAAGATATCTTTGACAATAGCAATATTAGGTTCAACTTTAACTTGGTCAGGAGGTGTATATGTTTTAATATTGCTTTTACGAACTACATTTGAAGCTTTAGCATGATCCTTTATCCTAACAGGGAAAGGTGGTTTCTCAACATAAGAAGTAGGAACAATAGGATCATTATAAGTGACAATCTTTTCTTCAACTTTAATAGGTGCAACTACTTTTACTTCTATGGGGGGATGATATTTAAACCACTTCTCCTTGGGGAGATCAACAGAAGTAGCAAAAGATTCACAGAAAGAAGCTACTATCTCAGAGTCAAGTCCATATTTAGTGCTAAATTTATGAAAAATATCGGTATCCATAAAAGATTTAACAGAATCAAAACTAGGTGTCATACCTGACTCCTTACCTTTGTCTAGGTCCCAATCTTCAGAGTTGCATTTAATTCTTTCCAATAAATCCCATTTGAATTCAATAGTCTTCATCATAAAAGAGCCAGCACAAGAAGTATCAAGCATGGTGCGATTGTTATCAGAAAGCCGAGCATAAATTTTTTGAATAATCATTTCTCTTGAGAGCTCATGATTGGGGCATGAATATAACATTAATTTAAGCCTCCCCCAAGCTTGAGCGATGCTTTCTCCTTCACAAGGCCAAAAATTATATATAGGATGCATAGGATAAAACTTCTGATGAAATTCCAATTTCAATCGTTTGTAATTCCAAGACCCCATATCATCACATAGCCTATACCATGTCGATGCGTCTCCCATCAAAGACAAAGGGAAGACCTTCTTCTTAACAACATCTCCGGGTACACCTGCAAGCTTAAATAATCCACAAACTTCATCCACATATATTAGATGCTGATTAGGATGTTTTGTTCCATCTCCTAAAAAAGGATTAGCTAGCAGTTTTTCTATCATACCCGAAGGAATTTCAAAGCAGACATTTTCATTTTCATTTTCATTTTCAGTAGGTTGAGGAGCAACTCTTTGCTCTACTGGTCGGGGAGAACCAAGGTATCAATCCAGTAGGAGGCCACGCACGAGTTCCTCGCACCTGCACAAACAAATAAACTGCTTGCAACCAACGCGATAAAGGGGTTGTCAATCCCTTCACGGTCACCTACGAGAGTGTGATCTGATAGATATGATAAGATAATATTTTTGGTATTTTTATGATAAAGATAAATAAAGATGCAAGTAAAATAAATGGCAAAGGAAATAACTAAGTATTGGAAGAATAATATGATTGAAAATAGACCCAGGGGCCATAGGTTTCACTAGAGGCTTCTCTCAAGAGCATAAGTATTATGGTGGGTGAACAAATTATTGTTGAGCAATTGACAGAATTGAGCATAGTTATGAGAATATCTAGGTATGATCATGTATATAGGCATCACGTCCAGGACATGTAGACCGACTGCTGCCTGCATCTACTACTATTACTGCACACATCAACCGCTATCCAGCATGCATCTAGAGTACTATTAAGTTCAAGAGAACAGAGTAACGCTTTAAGCAAGATGACATGATGTAGAGGGAAAAACTCATGCAATATGATATAAACCCCATCTTGTTATCCTCGATGGCAACAATACAATAAGTGCTTGCTGCCCCTACTGTCACTGGGAAAGGACACCGCCAGATTGAACCAAAAGCTAAGCACTTCTCCCATTGCAAGAAAGATCAATCTAGTATGCCAAACCAAACTGATAATTCAAAGAGACTTGCAAAGTTAACCAATCATACATAATAGAATTCAGAGAAGATTCAAATATTGTTCATAGCTAAACTTGATCATAAACCCACAATTCATCGGTCTCAACAAACACCCCGCAAAAGAAGATTACATCGAATAGATCTCCACAAGAGAGGGGGAGAACTTTGTATTGAGATCCAAAAAGAGAGAAGAAGCCATCTAGCTAATAACTATGGACCCGTAGGTCTGAAGTAAACTACTCACACTTCATCGGAGAGGCTATGGTGTTGATGTAGAAGCCCTCCGTGATCCTTACCCCCTCCGGCGGAGCTCCGGAAAAGGCCCCAAGATGGGATCTCTTGGATACGGAAAGTTACGGCGGAGGAATTAGGGTTTTGGCTCCGTATCTGGTAGTTTGGGGGTACGTAGGTATATAGGAGGAAGGAGTACGTCGGTGGAGCAACATGGGCCCCACGAGGGTGGAGGGCGCACCTTGGGGGGGGAGCCGCACCCCCTACCTCGTGCCTTCCTGGTTGATTGCTTGACGTAGGGTCCAAGTCCTCTGGATCATGTTCGTTTAGAAAATCACGTTCCTGAAGGTTTCATTCCGTTTGGACTCTGTTTGATATTCCTTTTCTGTGAAACTCTGAAATAGGCAAAAAACAACAATTCTGGGCTGGGCCTCCGGTTAATAGGCTAGTCCCAAAAATAATATAAAAGTGTATAATAAAACCCAATAATGTCCAAAATAGGATATAATATAGCATGGAACAATAAAAAATTATAGATACGTTGGAGACGTATCAGGTATCCCCAAGCTTAATTCCTGCTCGTCCTCGAGTAGGTAAATGATAAAAACAGAATTTTTGATGTGGAATGCTACTTGGCATAATTTCAATGTAATTCTCTTAATTGTGGTATGAATATTCAGATCCGAAAGATTCAAGACAAAAGTTCAATACTGACAGAGAAATAATAATACTTTGAGCATACTAACTAAGCAATTATGTCTCTTCAAAATAACATGGCCAAAGAAAGTTATCCCTACAAAATCATATAGTCTGGCTATGCTCCATCTTCACCACGCAAAGTATTCAAATCATGCACAACCCCGATGACAAGCCAAGCAATTGTTTCATACTTTTGGTGTTCTTAAACTTTTTCAATCTTCACGCAATACATGAGCGTGAGCCATGGACATAGCACTATAGGTGGAATAGAATGGTGGTTGTGGAGAAGACAAAAAGGGGGGAGATAATCTCACATCAATGATGACCCACAAATATAGGGGATCTATCGAAGTCCTTTCGATAAGTTAGAGTGTCGAACCCAACGAGGAGAAGAAGGAAATGATAAGCGGTTTCCAGCAAGGTATTCTCTGCAAGTACTGGAATAAGTGGTAACAGATAGTTTTGTGATAGGATAGTTCTAACGAGCAACAAGTAACAAAAGTAAATAAAGTGCAGCAAGGTGGCCCAATCCTTTTTGTAGCAAAGGACAAGCCTGGACAAACTCTTATATAGAGAAAAGCGCTCCCGAGGACACATGGGAATATCGTCAAGCTAGTTTTCATCACGTTCATATGATTCGCGTTTGGTACTTTGATAATTTGGTATGTGGGTGGACCGGTGCTTGGGTGCTGCCCTTACTTGGACAAGCATCCCACTTATGATTAACCTCTATTGCAAGCATCTGCAACTACAACAAAAGTATTAAGGTAAATCTAACCATAGCATGAAACATATGGATCCAAATCAGCCCCTTACGAAGCAACGCATAAACTAGGGTTTAAGCTTCTATCACTCTCGGAACCCATCATCTACTTATTACTTCCCAATTCCTTCCTCTAGGCCCAAATAATGGTGAAGTGTCATATAGTCGACGTTCACATAACACCACTAGAGGAGAGACGACATACATCTCATCAAAATATCAAACGAATACCAAATTCACATGACTACTAATAGCAAGACTTCTCCCACGTCTTCAAGAACAAACGTAACTACTCACAAAGCACAAACATGTTCATAATCAGAGGGGTATTAATATGCATATAGGATCTGAACATATGATCTTCCACCAATTAAACCAACTAGCATCAACTACAAGGAGTAATTAACACTACTAGCAACCTACTAGCACCAATCCCGGACTTAGAGATAAGAATTGGATACAAGAGATGAACTAGGGTTTTGAGAGGAGATGGTGTTGATAAAGATGTTGATGGAGATTGCCCTCTCCCGATGAGAGGAGCGTTGGTGATGACGATGGAGATGAGTTCCCACTCCGGGAGGGAAGTTTCCCCGGCAGAGCAGCTCCGCCAGAGCCCTAGATTGGTTCCGCCAAGGTCCCGCCTCGTGGTGGCGGAGTTTCGTCCGAGAAGATGGCTTGTTATTTTTTTCCCATCGAAACACTTCATATAGCAGAAGATGGTCACCGGAGGGCCACCAGGGGGCCCACGAGGTAGGGGGCGTGCCCAGGGGGTAGGGCGCGCCCCCACCCTCGTGGGCAGGGTGTAGCCGCCGTGGTGAAGTCTTGCTCCCAGTATTTTTTATATATTTGGAAAACTTCTTTCGTGGAGTTTCAGGACTTTTGGAGCTGTGCAGAATAGGTCTCTAATATTTGCTCCTTTTCCAGCCCAGAATCCCAGCTGCCGGCATTCTCCCTCTTTATGTAAACCTTGTAAAATAAGAGAGAATAGGCATAAGTATTGTGACATAATGTGTAATAATAGACCATAATGCAATAAATATCGATATAAAAGCATGATGCAAAATGGACGTATCAATCAACTAGGCATATCAACGGGCTATGGAGATGCCCATTAATAGATATCAATGTGAGTGAGTAGGGATTGCCATGCAACGGATGCACTAGAGCTATAAGTATATGAAAGCTCAACGAAAAGAACTAAGTGGGTGTGCATCCAACTCGCTTGCTCACGAAGACCTAGGGCATTTTATGGAAGCCCATCATTGGAATATACAAGCCAAGTTCTATAATGAAAAATTCCCACTAGTATATGAAAGTGATAACATAGGAGACTCTCTATGAAGATCTTGGTGCTACTTTGAAGCACATGTGTGGTAAAAGGATAGTAGCATTGTCCCTTCTCTCCTTTTCTCTTTTTTTTTTAATTTGGGCCTTTTTTATAGTCTCTTTTTTATTTAATCCGGAGTCTCATCCCGACTTGTGGGGGAATCATAGTCTCCATCATCCTTTCCTCACTTGGGACAATGCTCTAAAAATGATGATCACCACACTTTTTTATTTACTTACAACTCAACAATTACAACTCAATACTTAGAACAAAATATGACTCTATGTGAATGCCTCCGGCGGTGTATCGGGATATGCAATGAATCAAGAGTGACATGTATGAAAGAATTATGAATGGTGGCTTTGCTACGAATACAATGTCAACTACATGATCACGCAAAGCAATATGACAATGATGGAGCGTGTCATAGTAAATGGAACGGTGGTAAGTTGCATGGCAATATATCTTGGAATGTCTATGGAAATGCCATGATAGGTAGGTATGGTGGCTGTTTTGAGGAAGGTATATAGTGGGTGTATGATACCGGCGAAAGGTGCGCGGTATTAGAGAGGCTAGCAATGGTGGAAGGGTAAGAGTGCGTATCATCCATGGACTCAACATTAGTCATAAAGAACTCATATACTTATTGCAAAAATCTACAAGTTATCAAAGCGAAGTATTACGCGCATGCTCCTAGGGGGATAGATTGGTAGGAAAAGACCATCGCTCGTCCCCGACCGCCACTCATAAGGAAGACAATCAATAAATAAATCATGCTCTGACTTCATCACATAACGGTTCACCATACGTGCATGCTACGGGAATCACAAACTTTAACACAAGTATTTCTCAAATTCACAACTACTCAACTAGCATGACTCTAATATCACCATATCCATATCTCAAAACAATTATCAAGTATCAAACTTCTCATAGTATTCAACACACTCATAAGAAAATTTTATTATTAATCTTGAATGCCTAACATAATTAAAGCAAATTACCATGATGTTTTGTAGGACTCTCAAAATAATCTAAGTGAAGCATGAGAGAACAATGGTTTCTATAAAACAAATCTACCAACGTGCTCTAAAAGATATAAGTGAAGCACTAGAGCAAAAACTATATAACTCGAAAGATATAAGTGAAGCACATAGAGTATTCTAACAATATCTGAATCTGTGTCTCTCTCAAAAAGGTGTGTGCAGCAATGATGATTGTGGAAAACTAAAAAATAAAGACTAAAATAATACAAGACGCTCCAAGCAAAACACATATCATGTGGTAAATAAAAATATAGCTCAAAGTAATGTTACCGATAGAAGTAGACGAAAGAGAGGATGCCTTCCGGGGCATCCCCAAGCTTTGGCTTTTAGGTGTCCTTAGATTATCTTGGGGTGCCATGGGAATCCCCAATCTTAGGCTCTTGCCACTCCTTGTTCCATAATCCATCAAATCTTTTACCCAAAACTTGAAAACTTCACAACACAAAACTTAAAGTAGAAAATCTCGTGAGCTCTGTTAGCGAAAGAAAACTAAACACCACTTCAAGGTACTGTAATGAAATAATTATTTATTTATATTGGTGTTAAACCTACTTTATTCCAACTTGTCTATGGTTTATAAACTATTTTACTAGCCATAGATTCATCAAAATAAGCAAACAACACACGAAAAACAGAATCTGTCAAAAACAGAACAGTCTGTAGTAATCTGTTGCTAACGCAAGATCTGGAACCCCAAAAATTCTATAATAAATTTCTGGACGTGAGGAATTTATCTATTAATCATCTTCAAAAATAATTAACTAAATATTACTTTCCAAATAAAAATGGCGGCAGTTCTTGTGAGCGCTAAAGTTTCTGTTTTTTACAGCAAGCTTAAAAAGACTTTCCCCAAGTCTTCCCAACAGTTCTACTTGGTACAAACACTAATTAAACACAAAAAACACAACTAAAACATAGGCTAGATAAATTATTTATTACTAAACAGGATCAAAAATCAAGGAATAAAAATAAAATTGGGTTGCCTCCCAACAAGCGCTATCGTTTAACGCCCTTAGCTAGGCATAAAAGCGAAGATAGATCTAGGTATTGCCATCTTTGGTAGGCAATCCATAAGTGGCTATCATAATAGATTCATATGGTAATTTAGTTTTCTTTATAGGGAAGTTTTACATGCCTTTCCTTAATATAAATTGTAATCTAATATTCCCTTCCTTCATATCAATAATTGCACCAATTGTTCTAAGGAAAGGTCTACCAAGAATAATAGGACATGAAGGATTGCAATCTATGTCAAGAACAATAAAATCCACGGGCACATAATTCCTATTTTCAACAATAAGAACATCATTAATTCTTCCCATAGGTTTCTTAATAGTGGAATCCTCAAGGTGCAAGTTTAAAGAGCAATCATCAAAATCACAGAAACCTAGCAAATCACACAAAGTCTTTGGAATCGTGGAAACACTAGCACCCAAATCACACAAAGCATAGCACTAATGATCTTTAATCTTAATTTTAATTGTGGGTTCCCACTCATCATAAAGTTTTCTAGGGATAGAAACTTCCAACTCAAGTTTTTCTTCATAAGATTGCATCAAAGCATCAACGATATGTTTGGTAAAGGCTTTATTTTGACTATAAGCATGAGGAGAATTTAGCACGGATTGCAACAAGGAAATACAATCTATCAAAGAGCAATTATCATAATTAAATTACTTGAAATACAAAATAGTGGTTTCATTAATATTTAAAGTTTTGACTTCTTCAATCCCACTTTTAACAATTTTAGCATCAAGATCTAAAGACTCCGAATTTTTTGAACGCCTTCTAGGTAAAGGTGGATCATATTCAGTCCCATCATTATCAAGATTCATATTACAAAACAAAGATTTAATAGGGGACACATCAATAACTTTTAGATCTTCATCTTTGTCTTCCAAAAAATTTTCCGGCTTAGCGGCCATCTTATTAACTAAGGTGGCTTGCTTATCCGAAACTTCAGCTATTAACTTCTCAAGATGAGCAATCTGAGATTTCAAACCATCAAATTCTTTAGACATATCATCAAGCTCTTTATTCATATAACCTATAAAGCTTTTTTGTTCTTTAAGCTCATTTCTAAAGAAATTATTATGCTCAAATTGTAAGACCATAAAACTCCTGACGTTGCTTTCGATCTCTTCTAACCTTTTAAGATGGAGATCACCAAATCTAGATAGAGCCATTGTGACAAGCAAGCAATCCGACAACAAGCAAACAAGAAACGAGCGAAAAGAGGCGAATAGAGAATGAGAGGGAGGATGGAGAGAGAGAGAGGGCGAATAAAACGGCAAGGGTGAAGTGGGGCGGAGAGGAAAACGAGAGGCAAATGGCAAATAATGTAATGCGGGAGATAAGGGTTTGTGATGGGTACTTTGTATGTTGACTTTTGCGTAGACTCCCCGGCAACGGCGCCATAAATGGCTTGTTGTCGGGAGTCAAATCTTGACTTGTCTTGCACGAACCTCCCCAGCAACAGCGCCAGAAATCCTTCTTAATACCTCTTGAGCACTACGTTGGTTTTCCCTTGAAGAGGAAAAGGTGATGCAACAGAGCAGGTAAGTATTTCCCTTAGTTTTTGAGAACCAAGTTATCAATCCAGTAGGAGGCCATGCATGAGTCCCTCGCACCTACACAAACAAATAAGCTCCTCGCAACAACGCGACAAAGGGGTTGTCAATCCCTTCACGGTCACCTACGAGTGAGATCTGATAGATATGATAAGATAAGATTTTTGGTATTTTTATGATAAAGAGAAATAAAGATGCAAGTAAAATAAATGGAAAAGGAAATAAATAAGTATTGGAAGATTAATATGATGGAAAATAGACCCAGGGGCCATAGGTTTCACTAGAGGCTTCTCTTGAGAGCATAAGTATTACGATGGGTGAACAAATTACTGTTGAGCAATTGACAGAATTGAGCATAGTTATGAGAATATCTAGGTATGATCATGTATATAGGCATCACGCCCAAGACAAGTAGACCGACTCCTGCTTGCATCGACTACTATTACTCCACACATCGACTGCTATCCAGCATGCATATAGAGTATTAAGTTCAAGAGAACAGAGTAACGCTTTAAGCAAGATGACATGATGTAGAGGGATAAACTCATGCAATATGATATAAACCCCATCTTTTTATCCTCGATGGAAACAATACAATATGTGCCTTGCTGCCCCTACTATCACTGGGAAAGGACACTTCAAGATTGAACCCAAAGCTAAGAACTTCTCCCATTGCAAGATATATCAATATAGTAGGCCAAACCAAACTGATAATTCGAAGAGACTTGCAAAGATAACCAATCATACGTAAAAGAATTCAGAGAAGATTCAAATATTGTTCATTGATAAACTTGATCATAAACGCACAATTCATCGGTCTCAACAAACACACCGCAAAATAAGATTACATCGAATAGATCTCCACAAGAGAGGGAGAGAACTTTGTATTGAGATCCAAAAAGAGAGAATAAGCTATCTAGCTAATAACTATGGACCCGTAGGTCTGAAGTAAACTACTCACACTTCATCGGAGAGGCTATGGTGTTGATGTAGAAGCCCTCCGTGATCGATACCCCCTCCAGCAGAGCTCCGGAAAAGGCCCCAAGATGGGCTCATGGATACAGAAAGTTACGGCGGTGGAATTAGGGTTTTGGCTCCGTATCTGGTAGTTTGGGGGTACGTAGGTTTATATAGGAGGAAGGAGTATGTCGGTGGAGCAACGTGGGCCCCACGAGGGTGGAGGGCGCGCCTGGGGGGGGTAGGCACGCCCCCTACCTCGTGCCTTCCTGGTTGATTGCTTGACGTCGGGTCCAAGTCCTCTGGATCATGTTCGTTCCGAAAATCATGTTCCCGAAGGTTTCATTCCGTTTGGACTCCGTTTGATATTCTTTTTCTGTGAAACTATGAAATAGGCAAAAAAACAGCAATTCTGGGCTGGGCCTCCGGTTAATAGGTTAGTCCCAAAACTAATACATAAGTGTATAATAAAGCCCAATAATGTCCAAAACAGGATATAATATAGCATGGAACAATCAAAAATTGTAGATACGTTGGAGACGTATCACATGCCAGCACCTCTGATGAAAATCAGGCTACTGAAGAAAATGAGAGTATGAGGGCTGGTGACTGCATTCCAGCCACTAATGACATTGCCAGGGTAACCACTAGTGTTGCGTCTGAAGAACAAGCCAGGCCAGCTGAGGCATCAACCGCTGATCCTGAAGAATCTGAACCAACCAGGCAAACTGAAACAGTTGTGCCTGAGGAAACTGAACCTATTTCCTCCGCTCCTCCTGCACCAACACCAAGTACAATTCTTCCTTCTACATCAGAAGTGAAGAAAACTAGAGCTGCGGAGCGATCAACAGTGAAAAATAGGAAAGCATCTGCTTCATCAAATTCTTTAGCATCAAAGAAGATGAAGATATTGACAAGCTCTTTTGAGAATCCCATAGATGCTGTTCCCGTTTCAAGCATGCCATCAAATGAACTCGTTCCCTTTGGTGAAGATTATGAGATCCCAAGCGGATCTGATGAAGATGTTCCTTCTGCTGCTTCTTTGGAGCAGTTGAACAAAGAAATTGAAGTGGATAATATCCCTTCAACACCAGTCATCTCATCGCCTATGCCTCAGTTCACAGCTGAAGAGGCAGGCGTTGAAGAATTGAATGACGAAGATGAATACGTGGACATTGGGTGCTCCACTCTAGTGTTGAATGATGATTATTGGGATAGTCGGCACCCCAACTCTCCCCTCTTCATGCCTCTGCAAAAAATCCCTCAGTCCCCAGTGCACACTGAAGTTCAAATGGGCTCTGCAGATCATCACTCCACTCCTTCCATTCATGAAGAAATTCCAGCCACTTGTGCTGATGTTAATGTTGATGAAGAATTGAAGACCCAGGCTACTACTGAAGCATAAACTAAAATTCCTCAGCCTGTGGTTCCAGAGAATGTGATTCCTGAGACTGTGATGACTTTGACTAACACTCCTCAGCCCAGGGCCGAAGAATCCCTTCTCCAAGAAGCAAAAATTCAAGGCTGATGACTTCTTTCATGAGCATGTATTCTTCACAGATTACAATCCATATGACATTGCTCGTCTGCGAAGGAAGCGTTTCTGGACTGCAAGCCAAGCCAACTTCTATTCTTCACTGCTTTTCGATAAGGAAAAAGTGTTTGATCATGCACATATTCCTCATGTGGACATGGAATCACTGCCTTGCTTCACACCAGTCCTCAGTGTTCTTCATGAAGCTGGGCTGCTCAACTTCTGCACCGACATCGTAGACTGGAATGAAGAACTAATTCTTATGTTCTACGCGACACTGCATGTCACAGGAAGTGCTGAAGATGTGAATTCTTGGGTGTTGGACTGGATGACCGATAACACTCACTTCAAAGCACCGGCCTCTGAATTGCTTCATGCCCTGCCTGTCAGTCCTCCCCTTGAAGGTGCACAGCTGATCTATCATGAACCTGAGCTGTCATCTCACTACATGCAAGTGCTAATGAAACCACTGAATCCTGGTCAAGCCCCAAGGACCAAATTCCTCGTGAAGGAATTGATTTATGTGCCTCGGACCATCTATCGCATTCTGACCAAGACGTTAAGTCCAATCAAAGGTCATGACTCGAATGAAGAAGAGGCCATTGGCATCATGAAGAATCTGATTTCCAATATCATCCATGGAGTTCCAATCAACTACCATGATTTCTTCATGAGGACTTTGGCAAATGTTGCATTATCGCCTTTTGAGTTGAAGCCGTACGCTCCCTAGATTATGAGATTCCTTACATCAAGGTCTTCAATCAATTACAAGGCTGATTTGCAGAATCATGTCAGCTATTTTCCCCCAATTGAAATCTTCAAGCTACCTATTTCCTCATCTGATGAAAAGGGCAAGGCACCCGCTGTTATCGATGAAGGCATTCGTCTATTGGATGGTCAGTTCTGCAAAGCTGCATCTTACTCCACAAATGATGACTCTGCCACTCATGACTCAGCTGCCAATGCTTCAAAGCAACATACTCAAGCCACATCTCCAAGGGTATTGACTGATCGTGAGCTTCTCCTCAGTCTTCACCAGAAGGTCGATCGCAACCACAAATGGGTCAAGCGTCAGTTTGGTTCAATTCTTCGGAAGATGACCATCACTCAGAATTCAGTGAAGAACAACCATTACTACCTCCATGAAGTATTTGATCACACCTGGTGTCGGTGTACTAGAGTAGGGGTACCGTAGTACCCCGAACTTGTGCACGGGCAGTCGCAGCATCCCGCGACGAGGCTTGCCGGGTGACCGCCAAGACCCTCCGTGGCTACTTTGGAGCCATTCAAGGACAAAGTATTTAAACCAAGGCCCCGGCAAGAGGAGCTTGCCGGGAAGAAGACAAGACCCCGGCAAGAGGAGCTTGCCGGGAAATAAACAAGACCCCGACAAGAGGAGCTTGCTAGGGAGGCCCACCAAGGCATACCAAGGAAACTTGCCGCGACACGCCAAACGTCCCGGCAAGGCCCGGTGAGCGACAAGCTCCCGGACGCGACAAGACAACGACTGCGGCAAGGTACTTCTTGTGGCAAGACCCAACTCCGTGCCTGCGCTCCAGCACACTCGCCAACGTGTCGCTCTGGGACCCTTCCAGGCACACGTGGCGGAGGGCTGTGCCGCTAGGGGCGCGCGGTGGCAAGCAGCGCTGATAGGATAGCCATCATGGCGAATGGTGGCGTCCCTGGCGATCTCTTTCTGTACTGTCTAGGCGACACAGACGGGCAATTAATGCCCTTGTCCCCTGCCGTCAGGGTTAGGTACGATACACTGTACAGGTAGCTGTACCAACCACCACTTTTCCATTTTTGCCCTTTCGTCTATGTTGCCACCTGTCGGTAACCCCTTGAGCATATAAAAGGAGGCCCGTGCGCAATGTAGAAAGGGGAAGGACTCATTCAGGCTCGGTCTTGCTAGCTACTGGAGTGTACTGTAGCACTCCGCGCTCGCGAGCAAGAACTCAATACAACCACAAAGCAGGAGTAGGGTTTTATGCATCCGTGCGGCCCGAACCTGGGTAAACTGCTCGCGTGCCTTGCCTCGATCCGCTCTTTGCGCAATCCCCGCCCCCGCCGAACCACAAAGGGGCTCGGTCCGCCAAGCCCCATAGGTGTGCGCGGATCAGCTTCCCCGACATCTCTGGCGTGCCGGGTAGGGGGCGTCGAGATTGTGTGAACCCGATCCGGTGTCACGCGAGCCAGATCTCCATCATCTTCATCAACATGCCGCCGAGGAAGAAGGCCTCGGAGGCGGCCGCTCCGTCCACGCCGAACCCACCGCCATCAGAGCAAGCGGCTGGTGGGGTAGACGCCGGCGGAAGAACGGGCGTCGACGACGGAGCTCACGGTGCCGCCAGGTCCAAGGACAAGGCTGCGCTGCCCATCGGCGGCGTAGCCGGCTCCCACAACGACCGGGCGCACTCCAAGACTTCAGCGTCCGTGCATGCACCGCGCCCTTCTCAGGAGGCGCGGGACCAGCGGCGCCATGGTACTCACGGTACCATGCGTTCGCTGGATCAAGATCAAGCTGGCGGATCTCGGAGGGCTCAAGACCAGGACTTTCGACCGGCTGCATAAGTGCGGAAGAAACTGGATCGAGGAGCCGCCGGTGGCTCTTTGGTCGATCGGGACGACGCCAAATCGAGCCACTGGCCAGCCACCTTTTGCTCTGGTTTATGGATCAGAAGCAGTTACCCCCACGGAACTCATATATGGGTCACCTCGAGTGCTCGCTTATGATGAGCTTGAGCAAGAGCAGCTGCGGCAAGATGACGCGCTGCTCCTTGAGGAAGATCATCTTCAGGCTGCTGTGCGAGCTGCTCGCTACCAGCTAGCTTTGTGCCGCTACCATAGCCGCAAAGTTAATGCCAGAAGTCTCAAGGAAGGCGACCTTGTTTCTTTGGCGCGTTCAGTCCACCAAGAATTCCAACAAGTTGACGCCGAAGTGGGAAGGCCCTTACCGGGTGAAACGAGTCACTAGGCCTGGTGCTATCCGCCTAGAGACCGAAGATGGCATTTCGGTGAGCAACTCCTGGAACATTGAGAATCTTCGCAAGTTTTGCCCGTAAGGCGCGGTTGTCGGACCCTCTCCGGCAACCACCCTTTTGTACAAGTCTTGCCGCTGCTGCATGTAATCCTTGGTACAAAGCCGGGCGCAGACCCCGTGCATCACATCTGCTCCCCGGTAAGCAATAACGGGCCATAAGGCTGCATACCATTATTTTCCCTTCTTTCTTTCTTTTTCTCAAGGAAAGGAAGGCTCCCTCGCGCATAAGTCTACCGGGGAGGGAAGGAGAAGATAGTGGTATGGATCGGGCGTCGTTCAAGGATGTCGCCTTGCCGGGAAGCACTTGCCGGGAAGCAAACAACAAAAAAGATAAGTCGCCAAAGTCTGAGCGATCAGATTTTTAAATTTTTAAAGTTATCTCCCTTGAATGACCGCACTTTGTATGGAGAACCTGTGCTCGGAGGAGCCAACTCGTAGCTAGCTGCGCCCTTACGTTGTTTCGAGTCCGCTCAACAACCTAAGTGAGCTGCGACTAGTTGCTTAACTAGCCGCGCCCTTACTTTGCTTTGAGTCCGCTCAGCAAACTAAGTGAGCTGCAACTAGATGCGACGAGGTTTCTTGTCGGCAGCGGCACCGCCAGCAGGCTGCTGACGTCCCGCACTCAGCGCTCGCGGCTCAGGTGCCTGCGCCGACAAGTCCCCTAAAAGCGTAGGGTGAAAACATACAAAGCAAGGAGTCAAGTAAAGGGAATAACTTTGCAGTCGCTATCCAGGATAAAGTTATATTACAAAATAACTTGTCGCAAGCTCTAACAGATTGTTTTCATAACATGAATGGCAGCGACAAAAGAAGAAGAAAACGGGCGGCCTAGTCCACGCGGTCGCCCTCAACCCTCTTGATCCCGCTCACCTTGTCCACAATGGGTGCGACAAGGGCCTTGAGCTCCTCCTGATCGACCTCCGACAGCAAGGGTCTGAGGACGTTGTTGAGGCGGAGGCCTGGGTTGCGGAAGGCCACCTTCATCAGCACCTTCGGGAGAGCCCCCGCGCAGATCTTCCACGACTCGTCGGCCAGCTGGTTGGGGATTCTCTCCCGGAGCCGCTGGAGCACCGTCGCCACGCCCTTGAGGAATAGGATGAGCTTGGCGCTGGGCTGGAGGTTTTCGTCGGAGGAATACCCGAAATCCGCCAAGCCCAACTGCGTCAGCTCCCCGTCAATGTCTCCGGCGACGTTCACGAGGTTCTCCGTCCAACGCTCCACGGTCTCCCGGAAGATCTTCTGGGCAGCACCAGCATCCGCCAACAGCACCTTGCCGGCCCGGACTTCCTCCTTCAGGGCTGCCTCCCGCCCCTTGGCACCGTCTAGTGCCTTGGTCGAGGCAGTCAGCTTCAACTCAAGGTCGGCAACGGACTCCTTGGCGGCGATCAACTCCTTGCCCTTCTCGGCAAGGCGCGCCTGCAGCTCCGAGCGATCGTGGGCGTCCTTCTCCCGCTCAAGCTTGAGCGCGGCAAGCCCCTCGCCGCTCGCCTTGAGGTCTGCCTCCAGCTGCGCCACCCTTGCCTCCAGCTCCTTCTTGGCGGCCTCAGCAGCTGCGGCGGCGTCCTCTGCTTGCTTGACGGCCCCGCCAACCGTTCGCTCGCGCACGGCAAGCTCTTCCTCGTGGCTGTCCAAGCCGATCTTCCGCTGCGCCAACTCGCCCTCCTACGCAGTTATCTTCTCAGCGGCAAGCCGCTGTTGCTCTTCGATGTCGGCCTTCTCGAGGAAGAAGGCCGTCTGCGCCTCGGCAAGTTGCTCCCGCTCCTTTGCCAAGGACCGGAGAGCCTCCCGGTGGAAGCCCGCGAGCTCCTCCGCACGTTTCTCGATATCCGCGCTCGCCTTGGCGGCAAGCGCTTCGCGGGACTCCAGCTTGGCCTGCCGGGCACGGTAGAGCGCCACCAGCTTCCGCAGCAAGCGTTCCTCCTACGGCTCGCCGCTGCTGCTGCTCGGCGCGTCAACGACCTTCAGCCCGGCGGAGGCAAGCACTTCTCCGTCGAAGCTTTCTCCCTCGACCGGTGCTCTGGAGCTTGACGCCCAGGGAAGGTTGATGAAGACACCCTCACCGGCCTTCAGGTAGACGCCAGGCTGGGGCTCTTCGGAGCCTGTCGCGGTGGCAGCGGCGGATGGATCGGCGGTCGGCATAGCGCCTGGCGCTCCTGCAGCCCCAGGGCCATCAGTATGATCGCCAGACTCCCCACCTGCCGCTGCGGCGGCAGCCTTAGCGGCCTCGTCGCCGGCGGGATCGTCAGCGCCGTTTGCCCCTTTGGGAGCAACGGGGTCGTTTGCCGCAACCTCCGTCTCCATTGGCTCCGGAGCAGGCGGATCTGACGGCCGGGAAAAGGGGGAAAGAGTCAAGCAAAATTCCAAGAGAACCAGACAAGGATCAGAAGAAGAAGAACCCAAGAGAAGTTTCCAGGCAAGAGGATTACCTGTGCTGGGCTCGGCGGTCGTAGCCTCTATCGCTGGGGGGGCGCTGGTGCTGCCCCTCGGCGGAGAGCTCCCCCTTGCCAGAGAACTCCTCCTTGCCGGAGAGTCCCTTGCCAGGGAATCCCTTGCTGGGGAATTCTCCCTTGGCGGTGTAGTCGAAGCAGAGGGCATGCTGGGGGCTGTCTCCGGACGCTCCTGGTGGGGCTGCTCTGCTCCTACACCCAAGTTATCAGCAGAGAAAAAGAATATCCACGCGCGCCTCACAGCGGAAAGAAAGCCCAATACTTACGCTGGGGGCTGCTTTGGAGGATGATTGCCGGATCCGGCAGGGTGGTCTCAGGCGCGCCTTCCTCTGGCGGAGTGGGCACGTCATCAACAATCACCACCGGGATCTTGGCTCTCTTTGCCGCTCTCTCGGCCAGAGTCCTGAGAAGAAAACAGTTCAAGATAAAACAAGTGAAATGCAAGACGAGACAGCAAAAATCGAAGCACTGCAAGTATGGCAAGGAATCTTACTCTTCCTCTTCCTCCTCGGAGCTGAGCGCGGAGAAGTTGAAGCATGTCTCTCGTCCGGCGCGGGGAGGAGTAGGGTCCCTTGGCCGCTTGGCGGGAATTGTGGTGGCCGTCTGCGACGACCCCGTCCCAGCGGCCGCCGCGGCGTGAGAGGTGGCTGGAGCAGAAGCAGTGGTCTGGGAAGACCCTGCTCTGGCTGCCGCGGCAGCATGAGACGATCGTGCGGCAGCAGTGCTTGCCGCGATGGAGCGTGTCGTGCGGCGCGGCGACTGTTGGTTCGCCTGCCGCTCCGCCGCTTCCCCGACCTTGCGGAGACGCCTCCTTGGCGGACTTGGGGCCTCTGCTTCCGGCAAGCTTGCTGAAGACGAGGAGGAGGAGGAGTTGATCTGCAACGAGCCACTTGAATCTTCGGCGGGCTCGCTCGGCTCGGCGCCACGCCCGGCAGGCTCCCCTCCTCCGGCAAGTCCTCCTCGCTCGGTGCGGCTTGCCGCCTCCTCCGCCTCTGCTTCCTCCATGGTGAAGCCGAACTCGCCTGCGGCTGCAGCTGCCGCCGCCTCTTCCAGCCTGGAGGCGATGAGTCGCAGCTCTGCCTCGGTGGTGTCGCGGGTGAGGCCGTCCTTCTCGTTGGGATGGACCGCCACTTCCACCAAGTCGTCGAAGAACTGCTGCACAACCTCGTCCTCAGGCTCCTGCCAAGTTGGCTCAATTCCGTGCGAGTCGCACAACGGCATCATTGCCCGGATGCGGTCAAGCGCAGAGTTGTTGCACAACGGGACGATGCCTTGCGGCAACCTGAAGACTTCAGGATGCTCTGGGTCGTACTTGAACAATTCTTGAAGCATTGCGTTGAGCTCCAGGACAGTGAAGTTAAAATTGAGGCCCGGGCGCAGCCTCATGATATCTGCCGCGTTCTTGAACTCCCAGGCGGGTCTCCCTCTCTCCTGCAGTGGGGCAATGTGGCGGCGAAGGAAATCCGCGCCAACTGCGCCTACAGTTAACCCGGCAGACCTGAGGCGTTGGATCCGGGCGATGGCGATCCTCAACCTAGCATCTTCCGGGGCCATGTCGCTCCAGTCGTTGCCGCGCACCACTGGGGTTTGGCGCCGGGCAGTAAATGGCTGCGGATCCTCCTCAACAATCCAACACCAATCAGCTCTCCACTCCTCCCACTTGCCGCGGAACTCCCCCTCCAGATAAGACTCCTTCTTGCCAGCCCTCGAGATCCAGGCGATTCCGCCAGATAATGCCTCTCCTCTCTCTACTCGGGGCATGAAGAAATGGCGGAAGAGAGCTACGTTTGGGTGGACTCCGACAAAGTTTTCGCAAAGATGTGCGAAAACTGCCATGGTCAAGACGGCGTTGGGAGTGAAATCGAGGAGGCAGAACCCGTAGGTGTTCATGATGTCGCAAAAGAACGCAGAAAAGGGCGGGCAGAGCCCGCAGTAAAAGAACAGAACAAAGAACGGATAGCCGCTGGGGGCTGTCTTCCAGGCGGCGGCGGGGAGTACCTTCGTCCGCGGGTGCGCCCGCATCTCCGCTGACCAGAAGAGGTAATAGTCCTCCAACAACTCCTTCGCAGCAAGCCTGGGGGGGAAGGTAGCCCGCTTCTTCCGCAGCGCCGCCAGCCGCTGCGCCTCGGTCGTCTTCACGGCCTTCCCCTTGTCGGCCTTCGGGGCCATCACGGGAGTGGTGGGAGAGGACGGCGGCGTTGGTGGAGCTAGTGGCAATGGGAGGGCGAGGCGCTTCTCTCTTTCGGCTTTGGGGAAGACGAGGGAGCGGCGGAGATTTCTGAGATTGGAACAGCAGCAACGGGCGAATGGGCGAACTGCCCCTGTTTCCCCTGCTTATAAGGGGGGGGGGAGGGGGGCGGACGTTCCATTTTCCCGAATAAAGAAACCTCCCACGTTCTCTCCCACGACGCCGCGTTCGACACGTGCCGTTCAGGGAGAGCGCGGTGGATGCGGAGAAAGATACGGCGTAACCTAGGCCACGCGTGCCCATGCCCTGTTTTGGGCCTGGCCCAACAACGCTCGGCACCGTGTATGGCCCAGGCCCGAGGGCTCCTGTCGGTGTACTAGAGTAGGGGTACCCTAGTACCCCGAACTTGTGCATGGGCAGTTGCAGCATCGCGCGGCGAGGCTTGCCGGGTGACCTCCAAGACCCTCCGTGGCTACTTTGGAGCCATTCAAGGACAAAGTATTTAAACCAAGGCCCCGGCAAGAGGAGCTTGCCGGGAAGAAGACAAGACCCCGGCAAGAGGAGCTTGCCGGGAAGAAAACAAGACCCCGGCAAGAGGAGCTTGCCGGGGAGGCCCACCAAGGCATACCAAGGAAACTTGCCACGACACGCCAAACATCCCGGCAAGGCCCAGTGAGCGACAAGCTCCCGGACTCGACAAGACAACGACCGCGGCAAGGTACTTGCCGCAGCAAGACCCCACTCCATGCCTGCGCTCCAGCACACCCGCCAACGTGTCGCTCTGGGACCCTTCCAGGCACACGTGGCGGAGGGCTGTGCAGCTAGGGGCGCGCGGTGGCAAGCAGCGCAGACAGGATAGCCATCATGGCGAACGGTGGCATCCCTGTCGGTCTCTTTCTGTACTGTCTAGGCGACACAGACGGGAAATTAATGCCCTTGTCCCCTGTCGTTAGGGTTAGGTACGATACACTGTACAGGTAGCTGTACCAACCACCACTTTTCCATTTTTGCCCTTTCGTCTACGTTGCCACCTATCGGTAACCCCTTGAGCATATAAAAGGAGGCCCGTGCGCAACGTAGAAAGGGGAAGGACTCATTCAGGCTCGGTCTTGCTAGCTGCTGGAGTGTACTGTAGCACTCCGCGCTCCCGAGCAAGAACTCAATACAACCACAAAGCAGGAGTAGGGTTTTACGCATCCGTGCGGCCCGAACCTGGGTAAACTGCTCGCGTGCCTCGCCTCGATCCGCTCTTTGCGCAATCCCCGCCCCCGCCGAACCACAAAGGGGCTCGGTCCGCCAAGCCCCATAGGTGTTAGTGGATCAGCTTCCCCGACACCTGGGCTGTTCTGTCTCATCTCTACGGTGAAGGTGATGTCAACAAGATGGACTTCAAGCAGGACTTTGACTGGTCTTAACCACCTTCGAAGAAATTCAAGAAGGTCAAAGTTCCTCACTTGGTGGCCAACTCTTATTCTTCATCGTGGGAGACGGATGAGGACGAACATTTGTACGACACTACGGCAGGCCCTACTTCAACAACCGACCCCAGACGATGCTGGCGCTCCTCCATCAACTTAGCGATGATATTCTTCAGGGGCGTTAGTCCTCACTTTTCATCCCTTTTGGTCATTCGATGACAAAGGAGGAGAAAGTTTGAGTTAGTCTTCAAGCAGGTCTATTTATATGCGCATTTTTTTGATAAGTTACAACTCTCGTTCTTCTAAAGATTTATTTGATCGAGTTGTAAACTTAAGTCCGATGGTGGTCTGATACTTTTGCTATGTTCCTCTACGTGCTATTTCCTCATGTATGATAATGCATGCATGATGTATTACATCAACCACCATATTTCATCATGCATTTCAAATTCTTCATATCATATGTTAAATGCATGTATGAATTACAAGATATAGGGGGAGATCTCCATGATTCTACTCTTTAAAAGTGCACTGCTTCAAAAGCAAATTCCTCACTATGCACATCTTTAGGGGGAGTTCTTATATATCTTGCAATCAAATTCCTCAATATTAGTATTAACACTTCATATGTTTATCCCCGTTGAAAACTTAACGTATATTGTCATGAATCACCAAAAAGGGGGAGATTGTAAGTGCATCTAGTGCCCCATAGTGATTTTGGTGTATTGAAGACTTATAGGTTAAGGGACTAATGCGTTTGTAAGTGTACACAGGTCTATAAGGCTATGAGGAGTTTGATATTTATAGAGAAAGTCGACCCCTAAAAATGAATGTCTTCAACTGAAGACTTTGGATCTATGAAGACTTTGAAAGTGAAGAAATTGGTGTGACCGTGAAGACGTGATATTCATGCGAGGAACATGAAGTGTGAAGACTTTTGTTTTCGTAGTTTCATTTTCTCTTGCTTGAGTCATAGGAAACACCGTACTATTAAAGGGGGTCTAGGTAAAACTATGGAAAAGTTTCCAAGGGATGCTCAACTCAAAATCCTACACCTACTAATCCCTTCGAGTGAAGCCATTGGAAATCTCATACAGTTCAGTCAATTTCTTCAGTGACAGAGACGAAGTTCTTCTGGTCTTTGAGGAATTTGTCCTGACTGGGGAGTTAGGAATTCTCTAGTGCGGATTGCCTACAAGTGACGAACATGATAGCCTTGAGGAATTTGAACCTCAAATTTTTGACCGTTGCTGTGTTATGCGCCAGCTGTCCCAAAATATCTACTCACCTAACGGTCATATAATTGAAGGGAATTTATGTCATATCATGTCAGGCTGCTCCCTAGGCTACAAATAGCCTCCCCTAGAACCACTAGCTGGTTGGCTGCTCCGCAAGAAACTGACACTTGTCATTTAGAGCATCCCATCCTCCGAGGACTTTGAGCGAAAATCATCATGTGAGGAAAAACCCAAAACCCCAAACCAAACACCTACAAACCCAAAGTGATTGAGCATCACTAAAGAGATTGTTCCTGTGTGGAACCGACACTTGTTACCTTTGAGGACTGTGCATCCTCCAGACGGTTAGGCGTCAAGGTTTGGAAGTCACCTGAAGACTTACCACGAGTGATTGGACGAGATCTATGTGACCTTAGTTCAAGGAGAATACGGTGAGGACTGTGTGTCTGGGACTGTGTGTCCTCAGGTTTAAATACCTAGCCGCTCTAACCAGATGTACAACTGTCACATCAGTTGGAACTGGTCTACCAAATCATTGTCTTCACCGAGCTAACTGGTTCTATTTCCTCAACCCATTCATTTCATCATTACTGTGTTGTGTACCTGTTCATATCAGTTTGAAGACTTTGAGTGAAGACATTCTCAATTTCCTCAGTTCAATTTCTTCAGTTTGTTTGTCTTCATTCTGTTTTATCCGGTGCTTATGCTTTCTATGCTCTATGTCTGTTTCCATTTCATTATGATATCCATGTTTATGTTCTGTCATGTATGCATCTGAGTACTTATTCAGCTGCAAGTAGTTCTTTGCTCAGGAATTTCTCACCCTGAAATTCCTTAGTGAAGAATTCATAAAAACGCATATTAACCCTCCTCTAGTCGACTGAACGCACTTCCAAGATATCACACCTTCAGAGGCACAGGCTGAAGAAGAAATCATCATTTTTGCACCTAATCAACCCGAAGACACTACTCAGCGTGAAGTCAATGCTGAAGATGAAGACAATGATCAACAAGAGCAAAATCTTCGTCCATTTCATCCTCGTGTTGCAAATGAAGTACAGATTGAGAAGATAATTGATAGCATCAATGCACCTGGTCCACTCACTCGTTCAAGACCAACACAGCTAGCAAATTTCTGTGGGCACTTTGCATTTGTCTCTATATCTGAAGCCAAGAAAGTTGATGAAGCCTTCATGGAACCTGAATGGATTCAAGCTATGCAAGAAGAGCTTCAACAGTTCGAGCTGAACAATGTTTGGGAACTAGTAAAGCGTCCTGATCCCCGCAAGCACAATATCATAGGCACCAAATGGATCTATCGCAACAAACAAGATGAGAATGGTCAAGTCGTTAGAAACAAGGCTCGTCTTGTTGCTCAAGTTTACACTCAAGTAGAAGGGATTGACTTCGATGAAACATTTGCTCCGGTGGCTAGGCTTGAAGCCATTCGCATACTACTAGCCTATGCCAACCATCCCAACATCCTTCTGTATCAAATGGATGTAAAGAGTGCCTTTCTCAACGGCAAAATTGAAGAAGAAGTGTATGTTGCACAACCATCTGGTTTTGAAGACCCAAAGCATCCTGACATGGTATACAAGCTCAACAAGGCACTGCATGGCCACAAACAAGCCCCTCGGGCTTGGTATGACACACTCAAAGACTTCCTGAAGAGCAAAGGCTTCAAACCTGGTTCCCTGGATCCCACACTCTTCACAAAGACATATGATGGTGAACTGTTTGTGTGCCAAATATATGTGGATGACATTATCTTCGGCTACACTGACAAGAGATAAAGTTATGAGTTTGGGCATATGATGCAAGAGCAATATCAGATGTCCATGATGGATGAGCTGAAATTATTCCTAGGTCTTCAAATCCGTCAGCAGAGCAATGGCATCTTCATATCACAATAGAAATACCTCAAAGATTGCCTGAAGAAGTTTGGAATGCAAGACTGCAAAGGGTACATGACGCCAATGCCAACTAAAAGTCATTTGGGCCCCAACGACAATGGTAAATAGTTCGATCAAAAGGTATATCGCTCCATGATTGGTTCTTTGCTCTATTTATGTGCATCTAGGCCAGATATAATGCTTAGAGTTTGCATGTGTGCCCGATTCCAAGCGGCACCAAAGGAATCGCATCACTTAGCTGTGAAGCAAATTCTTCGATATTTGGCTTACACCCCAACTCTAGGATTATGGTATCCAAAGGGCTCAGAGTTTGATCTAGTTGGATTCTTAGATGCTGATTATGCTGAATACATTGCTGCTGGATCTTGCTGCGCTCAGCTTCTATGGATAAAGCAAACTCTCAAGGACTATGGCATCCACACGAAGCAAGTGCCACTCTACTGCGACAATGAAAGCGCCATCAAGATTGCCAACAACCCACTTCAGCACTCGAAGACAAAGCACATTCAGATCCGTCATCACTTTCTCAGAGATCATGTCATGAAGGAAGATATTGATATCATTCATGTCAACACTGAAGAGCAACTGGTAGATATCTTCACAAAGCCCTTGGATGAGAAAAGGTTTTTCAAGTTGCGGTGTGCGCTAAATATCTTAGAATCCTCAAATGTCCTATAATTGGACACACATCCTAACCGTATGCATGTTGATGACTTAGATGTGCAACACACGAAGTAACGTATATCTTCAATCAATGAAGAGATACACTCTAAGTGTCAATACATTAACGCGGAATTTGACTTTGGAGCGATACGATAATTGTGCGCTGTGTATGGTCTTATACTTCCTATACGGTGGGTAACGCCACCACCAAAATCTTCTTGAAGTGTTTCATTTGGCGTCATGATTGCATAGTCTTCGCCTTTGGTTTGTCTTCAACATTGATTTGACCTCATGGTTTATCTTCGCATTGTTGAGTTGTTCTTAGACTGATATATATATATGTATATATATATATATATATATATAGGGTGGGTATATTATGATAACACCCCTTAAGAGTCTTATTCTGATAAGACCCACCTTATTCTGCACATCCACCACCAGATAGCCGCCGCCCCTCCCCTCCCCGCCTTCTACCGCGACAGTGGCCTGGGAGCGCCGCCGCCCCTCCCCTCTCGGCCTTCTTCCGCGGCAGTGGCCTGGGAGCGCCGCCGCCCCTCCCCTCCCCGCCTTCTATCGTAGTAGCAGCCTGGGAGAGCCACCGCCCCTCCCCTCTTAGCCTTCTTCCACGACAGCGGTCTGGGAGCACCGCTGCCCCTCTACTCCCGGCCTTCTTCTGCGGCGATGGCCTGGGAGCGATGTTGCCCCTCCCCTTCCTGCTTTCTTTCGTGGTGGCGGCCTGGGAGTGATGCCGCCCCTCCCCTCCCGGCCTACTTCCGCGGTGGCGGCCGGTAGCGATGCCGGCCCTCCACTCCCGGCCTTCTTCCACGGCAGCGGCCAAGCAGCGACGCCGCCCGTTGCATCTCGGCCGTCTTCCGCAGTAGCACCCGAGCAACACCTCCCCCGCTAGTATATCGGCCTTCTTCTGCGGCAGCATCTCGGTAGCGCCGCCACCGAACTCCTCCGGGCCTTCAATTATCTATACTTCATCAGATGTGGATTGGTGCTGCCTCAACATCAAACCAATTCAAGCAAGGAGGACTAAGCGCAAGGTTCCTTCATCCACGACAGCTTCTTGGAATAAGTCTGCAATGACCTTTAGAGCAAATCCTCCGTCACCACTCACCTTGAGCAACGTCCAGACCGCTCATGAACTTTTGAAGGGCAAGTGGACTGCATGGGTGAAGGCAAAAGTTCTGCAGACGGACGAGAGGGGAACTTCTTCATGCAAACACAAGAAAGCACTGCAACATGAGGTAAGAAGTACACTCCCACAACTATCTTAGTTTACTTATTCCATAAGCAGTACAGTACGCCTCCAAAAACGATGCAGTGCGGTTGCTTCAGTTCGTCGTGGGAAAAAATGCAGTGCACTTTCTCAGTTATGCAGTACGCTTGCTCGGTTATGAAGTATGCTTGTATAGGTTCATTACGGATAATGATGCGGTACGATTACTTCAGTTCACCTTGAGGGGTGATGCAGTCAGCGTGCAATACTTTGCAGTACCCTTTCAAACACATTGCAGTTCGCATGATTCAATTCATTTAACCTGACAATGCAGATTGGTTCATTTTGTGCAGGAAATGACATTCAGAAGATACAAAATGCCACGCATAATTGACAACACTGAGAACAACAACTTTCAGAAGAGTAAATATTCTTCAGAAAGAGATACTGGCTGGCTTACCCTTGAGATTCCTTGAGGAGTCTTCATGACAACAAACAGGGTGCAATACTCTCCGAAAGAGGATTTTTTCCAGGAAGAAGAGGTAGTCGAAGATGACGATGATGTCACATTCGTGTGGGAGGGCACTCACCAATGGGATGATCAAGATGATGATGATGAAGATGAGCCAATAACAGTTCTCAACCCAGAGTATAAGCACGAGTACACTACATTTGGACAACATGTCCGAACAGACAATGATGATGCAGTTGAACATGATGTTGTAGTAGATGATGATTATGACTATGATGATGTGCCGCCACTCCAAAATTTTCAAACCAATCCACTGAGTCATCGTCACAACACTGGATTACCACCACGTCCACCTGCTGCACCCCAAAACAGAGCTCAGCATCCACCTTCTGGACCAAAAGACAGAGCTCCAAGTAGACCTCCTGCATCAACTTCGACACTACGACCACCAAGGGTGCCTCGGTCAAAAGTCAACGGCAGGTACAAATCCTCCTCACTATTTCCGCCGCGAGATCCTCAACTACACAGATCCGCTATAACCCCGCCATGTCCTATACAACCCGGCGAGCTGCAAACACCATCAGGTGAACCACTCTACATACATGTAAGTTTATGTTCTGAAAAAATAATAATATTTGCAGTCCATTCAGATAACATTGTAGTGCACACTGATATTTCTTGTGAGGTTTGACCTATCATCTAATACAGTCGATTCTTCTGAAAACTTAGGAACATTGCAATGCTTTATTAAACTCGTATGCACTCCTCATATTTAAAAAACAGAACAAAACAATTTATCTCATAGAGCATTGCACTTAATGCAGGATAAAAACATGCCGCTGAACCTCATACCTGCCGCTGGAATGAAGTTCACCACGTATGGCAAGGCATGGGACTTTTACAACAATGCAAGATATGCATGGTTTGGCATACACAAGAGGGCAAAACACATGACAAATACCTACATTGTCTGCTCAAGAGAAGGGACGCACAAGCAGACTGTGTCAGATTATCACCGGAAACGTCAGAGGACATAAAAAAGGATTGACTGGAAGGCAAAAATTAGAGTCAAAAAGAGGAAGGATGGCAAATTTGTGATAGAAATGGTTGAACTCAACCACAATCACAAGATGCTGGAAAGCCCCAGGATGCTTTTGCACATGCGATTGGATAGCAGAAACGATCCTTTGATTGACCAGTTACTGAAAGACATGCAACTAGACAACCACACACATGCTCAGATGATGTCAACGCTGTCGCGTATGTCCGGTGGTCTGCAATACATGGGACATACTAGCCGCGACTGGGTAAACAACTAAGCACGTCACAGAGCATATCAATTGAGCATTCTGTCGGTAATTATTTCCTGTTTGATGAGATGAGTTTGCATTGCGTTTGAAAATTCAGGAAACAGAAGTCTGCCAGAGAAGAGTCCCAATATGACGTCAAGAAACTTCTGGATTTCTTTGAGAAGATACAGAAGGTAAACCCAGCGTTCTTCTATGATTATGATGTTGATGCAGATAACCGTGTAAGAAACGTCTTTTGGGCCAACGCAAATTGCAAACGATCGTATGAAGATTTTGGAGACTGCATTACATTTGACACGACATATAAAACTAAAAAATTCCACATGCCGCTGGGAGTCTTTGTGGGAGTGAACCATCATCTACAGAGCACCATATTTGTTGTTTCCCTCGTGCGAGATGAAACAATACTGTCGTTCGAGTCGGTATTCAAAACATTTTTGAGGTGTATGAACAACAAGCCGCCAATTTGCATGCTCATAGGTACAAATAACAACACCTGTATACTTACGTTTGTTTGGTACAATTATATTTCTTCCACCTATCTTACACACACACACACACAAACAACTTAATAAAAAACACTATTTGTGCCTTCTCAGACTAGTGTTCTTCAATGAAGGCAGCATTAAAAACTATCCTCCCAGATACACTACATAAGTTGTGTCGGTGACATATCATGAAGAAGTACAAAGACCACCTCGCCTTGCTGTATAAGGCGCACGAGAAACTCAAGGATGACCTCAATGCGGTGCTGAACGTCCCACTAATGCCATCAGAAGTTGAACGAGCATGGAAGGACCTCATTCCGAAATTCAACATGCAAAACGATGAAGTGATGAATTCGCTCTGGGATGACAGGCACGAGTGGATTTCGGCTTACTACCAGGAAATTTTCTGTGCTCGGATGACTTGCACGCAGAGAAGCAAGAGCATGAACCGCATACTGAAGAAAAACTTTGTCAAAGTGAAGCATGATCTCCATCTATTTGCTGAGCAGGTGGACAACCACATTCGTACCAGGAAGGCCGTCGAGCACGCAGAGACAGTAGCAAATGAGGTAAACAAAATGTCCATCAAAAACTGCTAAAATATAAGGACAAAAACAAAAAAATCATTTCTCTGGTTCGTAACACTGCATTTCTGATCATGCAGTCAGAGGTAAAGACAACAACCCAGTTTGGGTTCAAAGTTCAGCTATCAAAAGTGTATACAAGGGCAGTGTTTGCAGATTTCAAAGAAGCACTCTACCGGAGCACTACATTCAGAGAAGAACGGTGCCCTGAGAACCCAACAAAGTATCTCATACACCACTAAAATAGATCGGATGCATTTGACCGGGCAAGGCATAATTTCCAAGTGGTCGCCGATGAACAGAAAGGTGTCTACGAATGTGAGTGCAAACTCTGGACACACAGAGGTGCGACTCACTAGCAAAAAAATCCTAATTTCTGATTGTCATGCACGAAAGCTCACTTAATGAACTTTAAAAGTCCACATGCATAAGTAATTCACAAAACCAAGTGAAGTTCACTTCCTTAAAATGAACAAATAATGAAAAAACATGTGTTTATTAATTTCATGCAGTTCACTTACAAAACAAAGAAATCATGTGTTGTCTGCAGGGCTCTTTTGCGTCCATGTGTTATGCATGCTTTCTCATTTGAGAGTACTCAAGATTCCTGAGGTGTACATCATGAAAAGATACACCTGGAACGCAAGATCAAATGCAACATTTGACAGAAGAGACTACGAACAAACAACACCAGATGGAAGCTCACTTTTTTGCCATAGAAAATTGCTGACAGAAACAATAATGGACCTTGCAAACAGAGCGACAAGGTCCGATGTTGGGTGCCACAAAGCATTGTCTGGTATGAGGGCACTGATTGAGGAAGTTGATGTGGTCAACGAAGAAGAAGACGAAGCAGCAAAACTAAAGCAAGCAGAGAAATCCCAGCATGCCAATAATACCGAGCAAGTAGAAAATAACGAACATAGCGCAACTGGTGCTATAAAAAAAGAAACAATTCTTGCACCTCCTGTTTCAAACACAAGAAGAAGGAAGAAAGGGGGCGATGCAACCCAGAAAAGGTTGCATGCAAGGAGAAAAATTATGACAAAAACAGTAAGCCACAGCCTGAACTGGACAGTGATGGTCACCCACTGGGAATAAGAAGGTGCAAGACATGTAATGAAATCTGTGGCCACAATTCCAGGACATGTACAAAAAGAAATGAACAAGAAAACCGAGGACATGGCGATGTACAACCAAACAGATATTCCACTCACAACACTAAAAAATGGATGATACCGAGACGTTGTAGCATCTGCAAAAAGAGGAAGAGACACAATTCAAGAACCTGCCCTAAAAGAACAAGATCAGAAAATGAAGAAGACGAAGAAGATGAAATAAAAGAAGATGGTGACACAACTAAAGAAGAAATGGCTTGTGAAGAAGCAGATGAAGAAGAGGAGGAGGAAGAAGAGAGTCAAGAGGACGAAGAACATGAAGAAACTGATGAAGGAATGGCTTATGAAGAAGCAGATGAACAAGAGGAGGAAGAGGAAGAACAGAGTGAAGAGAGTGAACAGGATGAAAAACATGAAGTAACAACGCCCATAAGACCACCACAAGGGAATGCTGATGTACAAAAACAACCAAGAACGACACCATGTTCAAAAAACAAGGTGGGAGCACGAAAGGTTGTAGTTCACAGCGCTGGAAAACGAAAGTCGCCATCAACCATCATGCGAGGAGCAAAGAAGGTTGCAGTTCACAGCGCTCAAAAACAAAAGCCGCCATCAACCAACACGCGAGGAGTAAAGAAGGTTGCAGTTCACAGCACTGAAAAACAAAAGCCGCCATCAACCAGCACGCGAGGAGCTACAAACACAATGGTGCAAAGACAAGAACCGACAACACCGCCACAGAAAACAAAAGAAAGTGCAACATTAGACACACTCCAATCACTGCGAAGAACCAGCAGGTTAACGACCAAATAAATGAATTTCAATAAATTAATCATATACATAGCAGTCTGCTTATCTGTACGACGTATGTATTAGTTTAAATTTTGTGTAAACAGAAATTTCCCGCTGACTATGAGTTCTTCAACTAAACCATATCAAGAGAAATGATGTATAGAGTAAACCATATATATAGCAGTCTAGAGTAAACATTGACACATTTTGATCCACAACCCATGAAAAAAAATGCAGTTAGCTCACTAGCAACACGAAGTTCTCAATAATAATTCGAGCGGTTTAGATCACAAAAGTACTTATTACAAAAGACATCAAAAGATAAAACATTCGACACTCAAAAATACTTATTACAAAATCAACCTCATAACCTTAACCAATCACGTCAAATGTGATTCTGACCATACGATCCTCGAGTTCAAAGAATTTGAGGACAACAACTTGTTCAGACTTCAGGCCACTATCAATGACAAATTCCTTCCAGCCTTTCTCCAGATATAGCCGCCCGTCAATGCCTAAACGGTACTTGGCTGGTTTCTGGTGTCCATTGCCAAGAACAACTTGTAGAATTCCCTCCTTCTTGAGCCGGAGATACCTAACAGCTTGTTGGGGGATTTTCTGCAAAAAATAATAAAAATGTTTGGCAACGAAACTAGCAATACAATTCTCATACTTTGCACAGAGCAGTAAAAACATACAAACAGTACATACACGAGCTAGAAGAAGTACACAACAGTCCAACAAGAAGTACAGATAAAACGCAATCTAATATGCAGTACAGAACTTGCAAACATGCAGTACGCTTCTAACTATCATGCAGTTCTTAAGACTAGATGCATGTAGCACACACCGTACAAGCGGGGAAAATTTTGGAAACCAGTAGTGCTCATCTAATATCTAAGAACTTCACATATTGTAACCATGCAAACTAAAACACAAGCTCCATGAACACAAAGCAAAAAAATAAAAACAAGATATAAGTACACAGTGCAGTACACTTCAATAAAACAAAATAAGTGCGTTACTAAAATACTAGAAGTTCATACTAGTATGGAATTACACAAAAAATAGAAAACACAAAGAAAAAATCAGATCAAGCGAAAAATACCATCTTGTAGTGAGTGTCCACATATGTTGGCGTAAGCTAATGGAAAAAAGGACTTGTGCGGCCAAGGCCACGACAAAGCAGGGCGAAATAGAACGCAACAACGTTGATGTGGCCAATATACAATCCTTCCGTGAATACTGTGTCATATGCAAGCTGCTCCGCTCGCCCAGCTCAGCACAAGACCTTGCCCCCATGACGAGCACAACGGGCCTATGAGCAAGCTGAGCAATCGCAGTGCGTCGGCACACCACAACCATGGCCGTAGCAGGAGAGATTCGCGTAGGGGCCAGGAGCTATCACAACAAAAACCTAGAAAATGAAAAAAAATAAAGAGAGGATGGAGAAAGGAGAGAAGTTGCGGCTAGAGAAGAAATGAACTACAAAGGAAGGGTAGAAGTTCGCCTACATTTATAGAAGAGGAATGCAAAAATGTCCAAACTGAAAATTAAAGGGGAGTTAGTGAAAATTGTGTTACCAAGCATGAAGGACAATCAATGAAGGCTTATGTTACCAAAGAAAAAGGACCCCAAAAAAGGTGTACTTTGACTGCCGCAGTTCCCACGAACTAACCGGGGCTTATTGAATAATTATTTCTAAAAAAATATAAGACCAAACCATTTTAAATAAAAAGTGAATGCAGTTCTCTAAAGTAATATCAAGAAGTTCACAATATGTGTGCATGAAGTGTAGTACATGATCAAAATGATGTAGTCCTCAAATGTAAGTCATGCAGTCCGTAGTGTTGGTACAACCAGTCACAACTTTGGCACAAAAAAGGATGCACGCAGTGCAAAATGGGTACACATGCAGCACATGACTATGACGAATGCAGTGCACACAAACCCAACAAAGCAGTGCACACCCGTACACTAGAAAAAGGATATGTAAGAGGAAAAACAATAAAGAAAAATGCGACCAGCATACAGTGCACAAAAATGTAGAGAAAAAATTTTTAGTGCGGAATATGTGCACATGCAGTACAGAAACCTGATGAATGCAGTGCAACATGATTTACTAAGGAGTGCACTCCCCTACATTGGAAAAAATACCTAAGCGAGAAAATATTAAAAAAATTGACCACCCAGGTGCAACCGGCCCGAGCCAGTCTCGTAGTAGATCTGCGCCCACAACAGGCGAGTCGTTCTAAGCCACGATGCATGGGGCTGGGCACACATGGGCCCACAGGTCAGAGAGCATAGAGCAGCGAGCGCCGTGTATAAGCGCCCAAATAAGTAACCAGAGGAGTTCGATATGGCTGCCTCGCCAGCGCTTATAAACAGGTCGAGTGCGCCCTCCGCGGGCGAGGTGGGACTAAACATTAGGGCGCACCCACAGTGCACCAGGAACCAGTCGTGCTGACAGGCCAACTTGGGTTGAATACGCCTTCACTCCCTGAACACAGGCCCAACACGCTAGAGTAGTTTAAATAACACGGCCCACTAAAAAAACAATAAGTAAAAAAATAAAACATCAAAGAAAAATGAGAAAATATTTTTTAAATGAATAACAACAACAACAAAAATGTGCATGGGCACTGCCAGAAACTACAGTTCGCTCTAATAAATAAAACACATGAAGCCTGAAGTCAATGTACAAATGCAGTCCACGACGTATAACAATGTAGTTCGTCACGTGGATGCATGAAGTATTCTTATTTCTGAAATGTAGTTCTCTTTCTACTACATTGTAGTATGGCTAAAATGAAGAATGCAACCTTGTTAGTTAAGCAAAGCAGTCCGATACCCCTACCCACACTACACTCCATCCACACAAAAGCTGCATCACCGAGAAAAAAGAAAGACTCCATAAAAAAACTAAATGTGCGCACATCTGTATGAATCCTGATCTGATATAATACAGTATACGAAGAATAAATCTCACTTGCATGAAGTACACCACGTGGACATATGCAGTTCTGCCATGATAGCGAAGAAGTGCACTTACTAGGAAAATTCACCGAAATCACAATCATCACGTTTTCTAACAGTTGCGTGCATACCTGAACTAGTCATGAAAAAAGAGGCGACGACGTTCCGAATTTCCAACGCACTAAGACAGCCTCCTCATAGCAGAACCTCTATGGAGTTGCCACGTAACTAAAGACACAGCCCCACCATGCTACCACCCCGCTCCACCACCCCCACGTCCTTTCACGGAGAGCAAAGGAGAGTAGAGGAGAAAACACAACTGCTTCATCCCCCCAAAAAACCCCATTGCATCTTCTTCTCCACACTACCTTTCACTAACCTCTCTCTCTTGAACAAACACGAGAGAGCAGAGGAGAGTCATGGCGGATGCAACTCTGTACAAGCAGCGCCGCAGGTACACCAGGGAGCTCCACGACGTCGACCTCCATGGGAACCACATGCTCCACGTCGTTTGCACAAGCAAGGGTGAAGGTGTGGACAAGATGCTGTCCACGCTCAGGAGGAAGCTCGGCGGAAGGCCCGTCAAACTAGTGGGCGTGATGTCAAGTACACGCACTACGTGAAGCCACAACAGGCAGCAGTGCTCTGGCTATGCGTAGAAAAAGAATACCTTGTCTACCTCATCTCTACAGCTAAAGACAGGTTAGAATAACTATCAATCTGTACTATTGCTTGTCAATATTGATTTTAAATTTTCTTCATCGCAATTACCATTATGTAAACTTTGGTTCTCATTTTTAAAAAGCATGGCATGGGAATCCATTGACAGTTTTCATCTGGCTCCATGTAACTCATGTGTTTAATTCTTGAATTATATGATCTAGCGATACACACAGTTTTATTTTGTTTTACCAAATACAAATTATTTTCCTGAACAATAGAAAACTGAACCATTCACTACAGGGATCAGGAACTTTGCCATCTGCCATGGCTGACGGCAAAAACCTTTACCGTCAGCCAGCAGACGGCAAAACGTTTGGCTGAACGAGCTACGACAAAGGGCACTTTGCCGTCTGCTGGCGGATGACAAAGATGCAAAGGCCTTTGACGTGAGCCAGCGGACCGCAAAGGGCATGGCTCTTTGCCATCCGCTGGCAGACGGCAAAGGCTGCAGGCGCTTTGCCATCTGCTGGCAGATGGCAAAGAGCCTATATTGCCCCATTTAATTCTTTTTTTCTTATATCAATTCATTTTCTAAAAAAATCAAACACACACACACACATAAGCAACAAGGATGATTACAAAGACTCAACAAGTTCATAAAGGAATAATAAACAGTACGCATATCAATATACCAAGACTCGGTTAACACCATACACTCATTAGTGTTCAACACATATAATGGTGCCCTACATGTCTACATGATCATCTCATTTCATTGCGTATACCGGTATAGCTTGAGTGGACGCCCGTCGACATCCACTCACTCCAATATGCCCACCAAGGTAGTGCACGCCTTCAGTCACTATCATCATGAGTGCAAGTATGCAAATGCAAGCATAGTACTTGAATCAACATATCATGGTCATCGTCATCGCCATCATAATAAACATCATTGACATGGAAGATATCATAAATAAAAATGGAATGTAGATATTATGCAGGTCATTATCCCGTCATGAACTTGCCTCAACCGCGGGGCACAAATTGTGAGGCAAACGGTTCCAAACTCGAAGTACCCACACTTGTCATCAAGCATATATCCCAGTCACAGCAAAGCATGGTCTCAACACATAAGAATATATAATTTAGTGGCGCTCCTACGCACAAGACCCCAGCTCATACGTACGTTATCACATTATAAGTCCTCATATCATCAACGATGACAAAATCTTAGAGTATAAGTCTAGTTACAATCAGCAAGTCAAACGTAAAATTATGTCCAACATAGTACAATCATCTTAATAACTTCATAGGATTTAGTGTATAACACGAAATCTAACAAATAGTATATGTTGAAGCATCTGCAGAATATCCTCTACAATTTTTGTGTTGTGACTCTAATTTAATTAAACCTCTAGCATGGCCTAAACTGCCATACAACAAATTCTGCACCCCAGGAACATAAATTTCGGGGGACAGATATCTAAAATGATGGCTGCTCTCAAACCGTACATCCAAACGAAGCAAAAAAGTACTCTACGGAAACCTTGGAACTTTATCTAAAACTTATGTAAAGGGGCCAACTCTAAATTCTAAGCATAGCTAACTCATTTTTTATATAG
The DNA here is from genome assembly GCF_018294505.1 of Triticum aestivum. NCBI lineage: Eukaryota > Viridiplantae > Streptophyta > Magnoliopsida > Poales > Poaceae > Triticum > Triticum aestivum. Next base: position 550,026,523 of record NC_057797.1, on the reverse strand, counting down.
AAGCTTGCTGTCCAGAACTGTCACGCACTACAGTTTTTAACTGAACCAAGTTCAGTGATGTACAGCAAGGGAAAACCAGTGTACAAGAGCATTTCTAATCCTCACGTGTAAGATATAACAGAATTATAACTTGCAAACTAACTCCTCTCCCCAGGTTTAATTTCTTACACGCATATAGACATGTTCGTCAAGATGTTGGCATACCTGAACAGGCAAAACAGGCCACATCAAACAATCCAGCCAAGATGCTAACCCACCTACAAGAACTATGTTGCTCCAGTGCTAAAGATCGAACCAAGAGTGACACAAGGAGTTGGAGAAGCAACAGACCAGGGGTGGGCCGATGGCCAGCAGGAGCCCGTGCTCCACCGGCAGCAGCGGCGGCCACGATGACGCAAGGAGCAGGGGAGCGGGAGACGCCTCCACACGGCAGCGACCATGACGAGAAGCGACGCCAAGAACAGTAGCAATCTCACAGCGATGGCAATCACGCCACCAGCAGCAGCGACCTGCCGGCTGCGGCCTCCAGTGGATAAGATGAGACGAAGACTTGGAAAGTGGAATAGAAGAAAAATAGGGCTTGAGCATAGTGTACAGCGGCGCAACGGGCGCGAGGCAGCGTGGGGCCGCGGTGGCGATGCGGGGACGCGGGCGGGGCGCAGAGGTGCTCGGTGCTTGGCTCCCATGGCGGCGGCGGATCTCGAGGTCGAGGTGATCGGCGACGAGGCTTCCGTGGCGGAGCGGCAAGCTTGTGGGGAGGTGGAGGCGCTCGAGGTGGCGGGGCTCCTGGGGTCTGGTGAGGTGGCGGCGTGCACCAGCGGGCGGAGGCGAGGTGGCGCAGTGGCACGGGGTCGAGGAAGGCAGGGTCGGGCGGCGCTCGGCTGTGGGGTAGGGGCGGAGAGAGAGGGGATAGAGATAGAGGATGTGGGGGCAACGGTTTTTTTACCCACAAAAAATATAGCCCCCCTCTTTGCCATCTGCCAGCTAATGGCAAAGAATCTTTGCCGTTTGCCAGTAGACAGCAAAGCAGACGGCAAAGAATCTTTGCCATCTGCCAGCAGACAACAAAGAAATGACAGATGGCAAAGACCTTCTTTTCCGTCTGTTGTTTGGTAGCTGATGGCAAAGACCTTTTTTCCGTCCGCAAGCAGATGACAAAATCCCTAATTCTAGTGATTACTATGTAAAACCGGCTTGAAATTCAATTGAAGAATACAAACATGTACAAACATGCATTGTTTATGCAATCTATTATCAGATTTACTAGTTATGTTGTACAAAGTATTAGTAGGTACTCACTGCAACTAATTCAGCTATTCATATTGCACTTTAGTTTCAGAAAAAAACATAAAAACATTGGTGGTTCTAAAAAATAAACTATATTCAGTCTGTACAAACAACTTGTAGGACAAGGGTGTCGGTGTTAAAACCGGCGGATCTCGGGTAGGGGGTCCCGAATTGTGCGTCCAAGGTCAATGGTAACAGGAGACAGGGGACAAGATGTTTACCCAGGTTCGGGTCCTCTCTGTGGAGGTAATACCCTACGTCCTGCTTGATTGAACTCGATGAATATGAGTATTACAACGAGATCGTAATGACTAAACCCTAAAAGTCTAGTCTGGCTATGATAATGATCGTCCTCTCTACGGACTAAGCCCTCCAGTCTATATAGACACCGGGAGGATCTTGGGTTACATAAGGTCTGTTACAAAGAAAGGAATCTACATATTTGATTGCCAAGCTTGCCTTCCACGCCAAGGAGAATCCCATTCGGACACCGGTGCAGTCATTGGTCTTCGTGTTCTTAACAGCCCATCAGTCCGGCCCATGGCTAACAAGCCGGATGCCCGAGGACCCCTTAGTCCAGGACTCCCTTAGTAGCCCCTGAACCTGGCTTCAATGACAAGGTATCCGACGCGTAGATCTGTCTTCGGCATTGCAAGGCGGGTTCCTCCTCCCGAACTCCAAGATAGTCTTCGGATGAAACAAACATGTCCGGATCTGCAACACACAGCTGTAGAGAATATAATATTTTCATGAATCCAATCTGCGGACTATTTTAGTAACGTGACGTCGCGCTTGCCTGGTCATTATTTCGAATCGTTTCCCGTCCCGTCGTTCCATGTTTCGGGGTGTGGTTTTTCTTAGCACGTCATGTCGAAGCAGAGATCGTGTCCCCTTATCGCGGGATTCTCATCAATACGAGCGTGGGTAACCCAACCGTCTTGCGGGAAAGATTCCTTTGGAATAGGCAGGTTCTCATGCTTATGAGGAGGTGTTCAATACCCGTTGCCTTTATAAAGGAACCAAGGACCCTCTCTTTTATGCCAAACCTCTCCTCAGCCTTCCCAACCTTGAGTTCTAGCACCCAAGGTTCGACTTCATTGCTTCAAGCCTCCCCATCATCTCCGGACCCAGCCCTCAAGGCTGATGGGTGGCTTCCTCCATTACAAAGGAGGATATTGTGAAGCTTCGGGCAGCCAGATACTTGACCGCGGAGATCCACCATAGGCTTCCTGCTCAAGGACAGGTTATCCTGACCCCAGATCTCACGAGAGGGTCGTATTCTTCTCCCAATTCCTCCAAGGGCTAGGGTTCTCTCTCCACCCCTTCGTCCGGGGCTAATGTTTTATTACGGACTAGATTTTCATGATCTAGCTCCGGACTCTTTCCTCCACGTCTCAGCGTTTATCATTACATGCGAGGCCTTCCTCCAAATCCCCCACAGTTCATCTTATGGCTCAAGACTTTTAGTGTGAAGCCGAAGTTAGTCGACGGGGAACATGCGGAGAGCGGTGGTGCTGTAGTGAACAAGCTTACCAACACTCTTTGGCCAAAAGGCTCTTTCACCGAAACCTCCAACCAATGGCAGCGAGAGTGGTTTTATGTCACAGAACCCCATAGCACCAAGTGGGCAGCTATACCTGCATTCCGTTCTGGCCCTCTGCCACAGCTTGCATCATGGATTAATAAGGGGCTATACTGGGGATCAGTTGACGAACTGCAAACTCTACAGAGCCGCATCCGAACCCTTCTTGAGAGAGACGTCGATCTTGTCAACGTGATTCAAGTGATGCTAATTCTCCGAATCCTGCCATGCCAATGCAGGTCTCGCCACATGTGAGAGCTTAATCCAGAAGGACCATGAACCCTCCAACACTTCTTCGGCACTAAGCATGAAGGGATGTGAAGCTGTTTTTTGGGAAGCGAAAACATTGGCCGAACACTACTGAGGGCGCTGGCCTTGATTGCAACCGTCCGGATACCTCGGTAACCATTTTTCTTCTGAACAATTTGTAGTTACGCATACCATAATATGGTACTGAGCAAGCTATATTCTTCCAGGGCTGGATAAAGAAAGCGGAACTAATTATGTGTTCGGCCCCCTTGCCCGAAGGCCCAGCGAATCCTGTTTTAACAAGGATGTTGTCCATGGTACCATACCAGATGCCTGTGAAGGGGGGCAAGGCGGAGAGGACCAAAGATGGACTCCATCCCGAAGGTGCATTAGACATTTTGTCCGGAGGAATCAAGATCCCATCGTCCGAAGACAAAAATGAGGGGGAGGTCAACGCCTCTTTCCCCCATGGAAAGAAAAGGGCCGCCTCGGAAGATTGGGAGGAAAAGGCTCCTAAGCGAGGCAAGATGCCTCTGTCGGGCGACTTAGGATTGGAGGACATCGACGCGCAGTCTCATGATGAGGACAAACCTCAGGACAAATCGTAAGTAAACAAGGATGTTTTAGGCATGTCCCATTCTTTTTCTTGTGATGCCTAGAATATTTTTTTGCAGTTCGTACGCAGTCTTCTTCAACAATCCTCTTCCTCGGGGGACCTTCTCCCAGAGATGATGGAAAGTGAGATGCCTCCACCGGCCTCTCCGCCCAATAGGGTGGACGACTTCGAGGTGTTGTCACGGAGGGTCTCCCCCGACCAACAGGCGGTGCAAGGGATGATGAAGATATTACCCGAAGGTGACACTTCGGTGGCCCAGGGTCCGGGCACCAGTAATGAAGGCCCCGAACTATCCAGTCTACAGCAGGATACGAATAAATGGATCCCTTCAAAGGGTGGTTGTACTCCTACAGCAGCCTCCAGAGATCCAGAGCCGCCGGATATACTGACGAACATGCTGCAGTAGGCGTCCATCTCAGAGGAACATCGTACCTTGATGGGCACGGTGGTTGAAAAGGTCCTATCCGCGAAGCGGGAATTGAATGATGCCTTTGTTGGGCTACTAAGAGGTTTCGAGGTTTGTACTGTAATATATTCAATTGTGTTTTATTCACAAAATACACCTGTGTATAGATAGTAGCCCCTGAGACTCTGATTAGCTTCTCGAGGGAAGAGATCAGAGGATCAAAAGAAATGAACAGGGACTGACCTGATTAATTGGAACACAGGATGTTTCTCCCCCGACGACTACCGGGACTACGGATATTGTCAAGCTGCAGCGGAAGCTTGACGTGGCAGGGGATGACATTGCGTAAATCAATAGGCGTCTTGATGAGTTGCAAGGTATGTATTAGGAGCAGTCCTTACACATACGTGTTTGTAATATAAGCGTGACGCTGAAAATTGCATACTGGGATATATATGGCTGCAGAAGGTGCCGCCACCGTTGAGATTCTTCGGGCAGAGCTGGCCCAGACCAAGGAGCATGCCCGATTTAGTAATGCGGCTGCCGAAAAGGCATCAGCTGAGTTAAAGGCCGAACGAGGTGCTCACCATCAAGACGCGAGGAAAATATCCGCGATGGCACTCGAACTAAAGAATGCTACTAGCCGCTATGAATTCCTTGAGAAGGCGAATGAAGCCAAAACGGCTGATCTTGACAAGGCCTTGCGAGAGGTGAAAGAAGCACGGTCCGAATCTAGAGCGACCCATGAGGAGATCCGGCAAGCTGGGGAGATTGCGGCTGGTAAGCCCTTTTTATGACAGACTAAGTTCGGCAATCCAAATTATGCTCAGCTTAACCAAGTGTGGATCTCTCCAGACGCGTTTGTGGACCTGCTGAAGAGTTCTTCCGATGCGGCACAATTTTACCAGGCGCAAGAGGGATATGCGGCAGAGAAACTTTTTTGGCCACAGTTTAGTGCATCAAAACACCCTCTGCTGCTGAATGAATAGATGTCCCAATGGGCCGAGCTTCACGGGATGTCTGGCGCTGCCATAAAGAACGTCATACTCCGGCCGTGGCCGATTGAGCCTATTCCGAATAGCTACTTCGGCTTGGCGCGGCTTACTGATGGGGTGCCACGTATCTACTCCGCAAAGCGGTCGGCGTGCATTGAAGGTGTAGGAATGGCCTTTTCCCGAGTCAAGATATACTGGGGGAAGATGAAGGCCATAGATATTGCAGCCAAGGGTCCACCCAAGGGCAAGGACCATCATGCACCAGAGCATTATTTTGAGGATGTCTTGGAGGCTGCCCGCTTGATAGAGGGTCAATGTCCAAAAGGTGTAATATTCGAATGAACTCTGTACGAATTGTAAAAGACAATTTTTATAATTAGTCTATATTTTAGTTTTGCCTAAAGGCTTTTATTCCTCCTGTGCGGCCGTTTGTATATAATCTGAAAGTTTTCTAGTCGTCGGCTTCAGCCCCCTCGTAGGAAATACGGGGGTGTTCAGAAAAGCATCTGATCACTCTTGACCCAACGTCTTGGTCCGTGAAGGAGGTGTCAATGCGGCAAACCAGGCAATTGGACTATAGGGCGTTAACACTTTCACTTAGCCATAGGAGTTTTATGGTGGGTCTATGATATAGCCCTTGTACGTATGCGGCTTATTCATACGATGCGTTTTACATATTTGATCGGAAAGAGGTCCTTGGTGTGACACGGAGGAAATCGTGAAAGATTCCAATAAGTAAACGAGTGGTTGACCAGCTCTCGCCGCATCATGATAGTTAGTTTTCGGCTTTCTCTACTGAGGTGCTTAACCATGTGAACTTGAAGCACAATCGTAGTAGTTCTCCCTTTACTACCCTAGCCGATAGACCGGAATGTAGGATAGCAAGCACAAGAGCTGGGCAACCCAACTATTGACCCAAGACATGATTCGGAGCTGATGCATATAAGGCCAAACTCGTAACACTGAAGTACGCTATAGAGCTGTTCGGACTTGTCGGCAACTCATTTGTTCCCATACCGATCCCCTGGAAAGTTATGCCGAGGTGTATGTTTAAAAAAACCGTAGGGGCAAAACTTGGTTCTTTAGAAAAGAGTGGATTATTTTTACTGGGATCTGAGTGATGTGCCAATCGTTTATATAGAAAACAATGCCGCAACCCCGGCTATTTGACATGCTAGGGGTCGAAGGCGGAGGAAAAAGGCACTTTACATGCTCGATATAGAGAGTGCGGTCTACAAAAAGTTATTTTGGACCTCCCGTCGCACGTCTGCGCCACCTGTCCTCGGTGAAGGGATTCCTTGACGTTAGTAGCCGTTGGGTGAGTGTACGAACCCGAACTCTGATAGAGTCTGTGGCCAGCCATTGAGCCACCTATGGAGAGGAAATAGAAAAAGGAAGAAGAGAAAGTAGTTAGAAAAAAGGAGGTTATGGGAGTACTTGCAGGTTTGTCCGTATTGTGCTTCTGCCGGCGCCCAGGATATTTTAAGTGTATAATTATGTATGTGCGGTACAGACTTCGCAGGTAAATTAGGTGAGCGGCGGAAGCCGAACTGCTAGTCACCCGCTGTGTTGTTCGGCTGAGGTAGCCGTAGTATGGTCCTCTGTACGGCGGGAGCACTTCGTGCATTCCCCTATAGGGGATTGTGTCACGTATACCATGTGCACTGTCTTTACTTCGGGTGAAATGGCTTCTGACCCCCGGTGTTTGGTTGGCGAGTTTCTTCATCATCGCTGTCGCCGGGCGGCCTCTTCCCCTTGTGTTCGTCATTTGACTTGCTGGCGTGTTTGAAGACCCAACAGCTTCTGTTGGTGTGATTAGCTGGGTTATTGGGGTGGCCATGAATCTGGCAGGGCCTATCCAATATCATATCTAGATTGGATGGTCCGTCTCTATTTGCCGTAAATGTCTTTTTCCGTTGATCGGGTTTGGGGCCACTGAATCCGGCATTAACCGTTGTGTCGTGTGTTCCCTCATTAATGTTGCCACATTTGTGTTTATTGTGTCGTGGCTTCCCGTTGTTGTCTCGAACTTCGGAATTGCCCGGGTCGCTAGCGCTGCTGCCTCTACGAGCGAGCCAGCTGTCCTCTCCCGCGCAAAAGCGGGTCATCAGAGTGGTAACGGTTGACATGGATTTTGATTTCTCCTGACCGAGGTGGCGGGCGAGCCATTCGTCCTGGACACTGTGTTTAAAGGTCGCTAGGGCTTCTGCGTCCGGACAGTCTATGATTTGGTTCTTTTTAACTAAGGTCCTAGTCCAGAGCTTCCTAGCTGACTCTCCTGGCTGCTGGAGGATGTGACTTAAGTCATCGGCATCTGGTGGTCGGACATATGTACCTTGGAAGTTGTCGCGAAAGGCGTCTTCCAGATCCTCCCAGTTGCCGATAGAGTTTTCAGGCAGACTATTTAACCAGTACCTTGTTGGTCCTTTGAGTTTTAGTGGGAGATATTTGATGGTGTGAAGGTTATCTCTGCGAGCCATATGAATATGGAGAAGAAAATCCTTGATCCATACAGCGGGATCAGTTGTTCCATCATATGATTCGATATTGACGGGTTTAAACCCTTCTGGGAATTCATGCTCCATTACTTCGTCAGTGAAGCAGAGTGGGTGTGCGGCGCCTCTATACTGGGCTACGTCGTGACGTAGCTTAGATGGAGTCCATCTGCGGCATTCGGCCCGGGCGTGACTAGACTTGTCATGTCCGAATAGGTAGCTGACGTTTTGCGTCGAGGCACGTCCTCGTGATCCGTAGATCGATCTGGTATGTTCTGCTGTACTATCCGGGTCCTGCCGGGGGTCGTATGTATAACCCTGAGCTGTTTTATCTCTGTTTTTTCTTTGGGGTGAGGCAGGCTGTTGTTCGGCTTGAGCTGCCGCTTTATCCCGACCGCATGGTGGTCGGTTAGCCACATTGTCCCGACCACGTGGTACAGGTTCCGGTGCCTCCTCATCTAACTGAGGTAGCAATCTGCGCTTCAGTTAACCCTTGGTTGTGCACTTGAGGTCATATTCTTCGGCTATTATGATTTCTGTCCATCTATCTTTGAGTAGGTCTTGGTCAGCTTGAAGCTGCTGCTGCTTCTTTTTCAGGCTCCTGGCAGTGGCTAATAGCCGGCGTTTAAAGCGCTCCTGCTCGAGGGATTCTTCAGGCACGATGAAATCTTCGTCGCCGAGGCTCTCCTCATCCTCGGAGAGCGGAAGATAATTACTATCCTCCGAGTCTTCGTGTATGACATGTTCATCAGGGCAATCTTGCCCGTTTTCCCATTCATCCCGTTCGGACGTTACGTCAATAGGGTCTTCGTTGTCTTCGGCACCTTCCTGGGTGTAATCTTCTCCTGTGCCGATGTTGTGCGGTTACAGGAGATATCTTCTGGATGTGGTCCGATGACAAATTTATGTCATGTCCATCCGGGTGACTAGGAGTGGTTGCCGCGGTCTCGAATCCGGGCGAAGATCAAGTCTCCGCGGATGTCCGCAATGTAGTTCAAGCTTCCAAATCTGACCCTTTGGCCAGGGGCGTAGCTATCGATCTGCTCCATATGGCCAAGCGAGTTGGCCCGCAGTGTGAAGCCGCCGAACACGAAGATCTGTCCAGGGAGGAAGGTCTAACCTTGGACATCATCATTGTTGATGATTGAAGGGGCCATCAAACCTTTTGGGGGCGGGACAGTGGAACTCTCAATTAAAGCACCAATGTCGGTGTCAAAACCGGGGGATCTCGGGTAGGGGGTCTCGAACTGTGCGTCTAAGGTCGATGGTAACAAGAGACATGGGACAAGATGTTTACATAGGTTCGGGCCCTCTCCGTGGAGGTAATACCCTATGTCTTGCTTGATTGATCTTGATGAATATGACTACTACAAGAGTTGATCTACCATGAGATTCTAATGACTAAACCCTAAAAGTCTAGTCTGGCTATGATAATGATCGTCCTCTCTCTGGACTAAGCCCTTCGGTCTATACAGACACCGGGAGGATCTAGGGTTACATAAGCTTGGTTACAAAGAAAGGAATCTACATATTTGATCGCAAATCTTGCCTTCGACGCCAAGGAGAATCCCATCCGGACACGGGTGCAGTCTTGAGTCTTCATGTTCTTCACAGCCCATCAGTCCGGCCCATGGCTAACAGGCCGGATGCCCAAGGACCCCTTAGTACAGGACTCCCTCAAAGGGAACTAGAAAAATTCCTCATGAATGGTGAGCACACCTTTTTCAGATTCGCCATTGAAGGAGACAAAAGCAAGCTGAAGCTATCGAGCTTGGAGATCAACTCCAACAACTACATTGATATTCAGGTGGAATGGAGAGACCCATACAATAAAAAGGAGTTTGACTCTTTGGCTGATGTTGCCGACAGGATGATAGACATTCACTACCATGACATGAAGAAATAAATTAACCGCAAGGAGGACCACACTTTGTGGGGATTCTGCCCGCTGCCAGACAAGCTTATCAAGTATGCAGTAATAGATGCATTCGCAACATATGAGTCATGGAGAATCATCTACGATGTCATAATGGGACCGGATAGGGCAAAAAGAGACAAAGAAGCAAAGAAGAAGATGAACAAGGATGTAATACAATAAAACAACTAGAAATAATCAGGGCTATGTTTACTTTCATTTTTCTTTAGTGGTTGTGTTGTTCCTTGTTTCATGTCTGCAAGGTTTTGATTATGTCCGTTGCTTCATATCAAATGTTTCTTTTGTAAAAACAATGTCTTTTTAGAATTATCATCAAAGTTTCTTTCTGTTGTTTGCTTATGTATCGTCAGTTTTCTTGTGATCATTTTCTTTTGCTGAACTTAGTTTGCTTGTCATGCAAAATCGCGTGTAACTTAGTTTGCACTAGGTAATGATTGCTGAGTTTGTATTAGAACAAGTATCCAGACAACTTTGAAAAATTTAATGTGTGATACCAAAACATACTACAAACATACAAAATATATTGAGAAACAACGTTAAACCAAAATAATTAAGTAATCTGACTACAAATCATACCTAAAAAAGGAAGATGAATGCAGTTCACAATGGTAATTATAGAAAAAGACCATAAATATTAATATTTCGAAAGAAATATAACCCACAGACCATTCTAAACGAATGTGAACAAGTTCATCGAAGAAATATAAGCCAGTTCACAAAGTGTATACATGAAGTGCAGTACATGCTTAAATGTAGAACGAGAGGGGCTGCAGCCACTTTTGTGCAGTGCACAACACACAGACTTGGTACACGCAGTGCAGTCCGCAACGTTGGTGCAAGCACTACAAATGACATCATTTGTACTACCACGAATATATATACTCCAAAAGAAAAAAATGCCTCAGATACGGAATTTTTTTGAGCACCCAGGTGCAACCAAGCCCTAGCCAGTCTCGTAATAGGTCTGCACCCATAGTAGGCGAGTCGTTCTGAGCCACGATGCATGGGGTTGGGCACACATTGGCCCACAGGTCAGAGAAATAAGGACAGCGAACGCCGTGTATAAGCGCCCAAACAAGTAACCAAAGGAGTTCGAGAGAGGTGCCTCGCCAGCGCTTATAAACTGGTCAAGCGCGCTCTCCGCGGGCAAGGTGGGACTAAACATTAGGGTGCACACACAGCGCACTGGGAACCAGCCGTGCTGACAGGCCGACTAGGCCGAATGCGTCTTACACCCCAACGGACCCAACAAATTCTCACATCCCGAAACATACAAGCCCAACAACGCACAACTAGCACACAACTCTAGTACCCTCCCACCTGAAAAAATGCAGCCCGTTGTGCAGTTCGGTGTGGGACGGAAGATGTGCTGTCAATAAAGCCCTGCAGTTCACTTAGACGATTGTTTTTTCCAGCCAATAAAGAACACTACCATGACTAGCCTGCATCAAACCGCCTCCTCCACTTGGCGAATCTTTTCACTTGGCTACAACGACACAACCCCCCATTACACCCTGGCTTGGTTGACAGGCGCACGGGGATAGACAGGGAGGCGACGGGGTGTGACGGACTCACCTATGCATGCGGCGCCATGGCACACCGCGTCGCCGCCTGCTCACGCTCGTTCCAGGCTCAGCCCCGGAAGGGGTGGGGAGGGGGGGTCATGACTCCCCTCCCACCCCCTTGCTCGGCCTCGCGCTAACGCATGCAGTGCGCTTGGTTGACACGCGCAGTGCGGACATTCTGTTTTTTCCAACCCTAGGACGCATGCAACCCGAGAGCCACACCCCTAAGATAGAGAGGGAGGCAACGGGGTGTGATGGATTGCCTACGCAAGCGGCGCCGCGGCATGCCATGTCCCCGCTTGCTCCGGCTCGTTCGAGGCATGGCCTCGCAGGGGGGCCATGACCCCCGTCCCACCCCCCGACTTGGCCTCGCGCTAATGCACCCAGTGCACTTGGTTGACAAGCGCAGTGCAGACATTTTGTTTTTCCAACCCTAGGACGCACGCAACCCCATAGCCACACCCCTAAGATGGATAAGGAGGCAACGGGGTGTGGCGGACTCGCCTACGCATGCGGCGCCACGGCACGCCGCGTTGCCGCCTGCTCTGGCTTGTTGCAGGCTCGGCCTCGCAGGGGGTGGGGAGTGGGGTCACGACCCCCCTCCCACCCCCTGCTCGGCCTTGCACTAACGCATGTTGTGCTCTAAGTATAGGGAATACAGGTGCAGTACAAACCTATAGACAAATAAAAAAATGGGCGGGGGGCGCAACCCCCCTACCGTATAAAAAACAAAATGCATGCCACAACTTTAGACAATGAAGTGCATTTGGTTAGACAAAGCAATGCAGTATCATAAGCAATACGGTTTTGGAATACACACATGAATGCAGGGCCTGTAGCAAGTACAACAAAAAAATACAGGTGCAGTACAAACCTGTAGACAAATGTAGTGCTTTTTGTTAGACGAAGAAGTTCAACATCACATGCAATATAGTTTCTGGGACACATACGATACATATAAGCATGACAAATGTCAGTTCGCACAAAATGTGGTGGATCAACAAAATAAAAAATATATAAATATATTTACTGTATGAGTTATTAATATTAAATAAAATACTGTCACAGCCCTAGGATGTTGGTTGTAATTAGTTGCATCTGCATCCATGTCATCATGTTTAAATTCAAATGAACTTGAAATGGGGATGTTCAAACCCTAGCACCAAGTAATTCAAATAGGGTCAAATTTAAACCTTTTCAATAAACCCAAAATGGCCATCGGAAAAGTCCATCATTCGTGGAATGGGTGAAAACTTCTGCCAAAAATGATGCACATATTTCTAGGACATTTCTAGATTTTTGAATTAACTCTTAATGTATTTGAATTGTAGCTACTAATTACTATAAAATATTTGGTAACTCCAACAATTTTGAAACTTGGTGAGGGCCACTGGAATAATTCAGAGAGTGCCCACAAAAAGTTTCAGAATTTATAAAAATGGTTTAGTGCTTGTACTAAAGCAAAACAGACAAAAGAAAATAGAAAAACAAAACAAAATTGGAACAAAGAAGAGAGAGAGAGAACCACCTGGGCCTTACCTGGCGACCAAGTGGCCAACCTAGCCCACCGGCCTCCTCCTTGTCGTCTTCCTCCTTCGCCAGGAGGGCGAGAACGTGTGGCCGCCGCACGCCAGCACTTGTGCGGCGACCTCCTGCTTACCTGCTCGCCGTTGGAGGCACCCAAGGGCGCCACACACTCCCCCTCGCCTCCCTCGACCACTTGCTCGTCCCCATCCCCTCCTCTGCTGCCCTCTCTCTCCCACGACCGAACAAGCTCGTCGCCACTGTTCACTGCCACTGCGTCCACTGAGCTCCCCTCGCCCCTCTGGTTTTTCCAACGGGTCTGCATCGACACCGTGGATCACCAAGATGAAGCCCGTGCCCGCAGGATGCCTGAAACGACGCCATCATCACCATCTCCAACCTCGGGTGCCGCCATTCATCGCCGTCGATTCGCTTCGGCCAAGCCATCCTCGAGCCTGCTTCGACATCCCCTGCACGCGCCGTGAGCACCTGCGCCTTTTCCCTCTCTCTGCGCAGTCTAACTCATCCTCTAGCTAGCTCCATAGACGAACCCGAGAGCTCCACCCCGCTGGCCATGTCGCCGCCATGGCTGGAGGAAGTGAAGCTTGCGCCTGGGCATGTCAACGTGCTCAGTGGTTTCCCAGGAAGCCTCCTAGCCCCTCATCTGGCTCCCTAGCGCCCCACAGCCTCCCGCTCGTGCACCACCGTAGCTTCGGCCGCCGCATAGCTCGACGCCGTCGACGCTGTAGACCATCCCAGCCAATGTTGCTTGCTTTGTTGGATGCGGATGAGCACCAGCTCCATGTAGAGCCCCTCCGCCACTCGTTTGGTCGCCGAAGGAGCAAACACAACGTCCCCGCCGCGGCCTGTGGTCACCGGCAATTAGCTGCCAGCTAAACGCGTCGTTAGGCCTAATTAACCACCCCATCAGCCACTAACAGATGGGCCGCATGCCCTAACTAACTTTAGTTAAGTTTCAGTCTAGATTAGTTAAACTGGTTTAACCCCTGCTTCATTGACGAGTGAAGCCCACACGTTAGGTTTGACCTGGACAGTCCCGTTGACCTGCTGACGTCACAGTGAGGTAATGCTGACGTAGTAAATATTTTTTGGGATTTTAAATAAATCAGAGATGATTTATTAATTTCGGAAAATATCCAAAACTTCAAAAATTCACAGAAATTCAACCTTAGCTCAAATTGAAATAATTTATATATGAAAAATTATCAAAAAAATCTAAAGAATATGTTTATGGCATTTACATGGATGTTTGAGCAACTTAAAGCTATTGTATATAACAATTTGAATTAATGGCATTTGAATGCCTTATGTGGAGTTTGAATTTGAATCTAGTGTTCAAACCAACTCCATTTAAATCGTTGCTAGCTGCATTAGCTCAAATCACAACATATTGCCACGTCATGATCATGCATCATATTGTGGCATTGCATTGATTGTGTTCTTTCTCTGTTTGTCGGTATTTGTCCCCTATCAGTGGACGTAGTTTCGACGATGAGTTTGATGACACCGATGAAGAGCTATACTATCTTCAAAAGTGCTAGGCAAGCAAAACCCCCTTGTTCATTCCAATACAATCCCACGCTCTCGCTTCTGCTCTCTTTTACTACATTAGGACAACGACGATTCAACTATTACATGCTGCGGTAGTTGAACCCCTTTGCTCTGCATGACCTGTCATTGCCACAGTAAATAGATGAAACCCCACTAGTGCAGAACCGGGCAATAGCACCAGTTCGTAAGGCCCTTTAGTGCCGGTTTAGGAACTGGCACTAACGTTTCGGCACTAAAGCCCCCCCCCCCCCTTTAGTACCGGTTCAGCATGAACCGGTGCTAAAGGGAAACCACGTGGCACGAGCCAGCTCTGGGGGCCAGGAGCCCTTTAGTACCGGTTGGTAACACCAACCGGTACTAAAATGTTTGGGTTTTTTTTGGTTTTATGATTTATTTTCATTTAATTTTGTGTTTTCCATTTTAATTCTTTTTCGTTTGCTGGTATTGTACGGTACTACACATTGTACACGTTATGCATATATATATATATAAATAGAATTTCTAGTAGAACCAATCATATATATATATATATCATCAATGTCTCACAAACCACCATATTAATTTACACATACACACATGTATAGCTATATACAATTTCTCCTACATATGCATGTTGCCTTCGGAGCCAGTGGCATTAGCCTAATTGGTGCCTTCGGAGCACGATGACAATTGGAAGTGGTTCATGACCTAGTCGATGGGGGCGGTAGCGGCTAATAGTATTCTCCCTTCGGATTTATGACCTGGTCGAGCAAAAATCCCGCTATTTCCTCTTGAAGTGCTTCTACGCGCTCCGTTGGTAGGAGCTTCTCCCGCACCATGTTCTGACAAACGTACCCATTCCTGTCTTTGAGATCTGCTCCTTTCGGACGCCATCATGCAAATGTTCTCGCAAATGCAGTATGCACACAGATTAGTCCCCGGTGCCTGCTTCAGGGCCTTTATTACGAGAATGGAATTTAATTTGATCAGATAATAATTAATCAAAGCATGATAATTAAAGAGATGGCAGCTAGCTAGCTAGCTAGTACTACTTAATTACTTACCTTGGATCGAAACCATTTCAGCTGTGGTTTCCATTCGCCTTCCATGACGCTGATGGACCTTGCCCAAGCCCTGCCCGCTGACAAAGAAAATGAATAAAGGGGTTATTAAATAGTTCATATCATGAAATGATGAACTAAATAGGCCGAGATATATAGTTAATAATGATTGAAATTACCTGTTGACTATCCCATACAAGATGTTGTAGTCACTATTTGCTTTGAGTAGCGAGTCCAGTATTTCAACTGTTCCGGTGTCAACTTTAATGATACACAAGATCTAGTGAAATCTGCATGCACACACGTTTGCATGTATTAATTAAGCGGGCATATGTAAGCAAAAACATGTAGCTAGCTAGTAGGCAAAAACAGAGAATTTGTAGTACAAGAAAGTGTGACTCACTCGAAGTTGTAAGGAAGTAGTATATCTTCATTGTATTTGAGGCACTTCAAGAACTCTAGCATGCTGTCCTCTACCTGCTTTTCATAATACTTGCTCATTTTCCATGTGTATTGATTAACGGTGTTTGGGTCAATGAACCCAATGCCATAGCGTCCACCTTTTCTCATTTCATACATCTTCATCCTGCATAATACCATAGAAAAGAATATAGTGAGGATAATTACAGGTAATGATTGATCAAAAGGATCACTACAGCTAGGTTGAGACTTAAATTACAGAAAGAAATCACTTACAGACAATAGCAACTGACGATAGATTTGTCGAGTGCGTCTTGATTGTATAACTGAAACAGTTCAGAATACTCAATGTCCACGGCTTTCTCATGGTAGTAATCATCCTTCTTGACATCCACCATGAGGGACTCTCGATCGGATCTCTTGATCATGTCCATGTACCATTGATGCAATTCATACATTCTCATTGGGAGCTTCTTGACATCTTCTGGCTCGACCAAAGGTTGGCCCCGGACATATTTCCGTTTTATTTCCTCCTCTGTAATCACAGGCATGTCCTCGATCTCGAGGAGTTGTCCAACAGTGATCTTGAGTTCTTCAGCCTGCATTATATGCTCCTAGGTTATTACCACATCGCCCACCTGGGGAACGTAAACTGTTTGGCCACAATAATATTGGGCGCGCGTACTGTCACGTGTTGTTGGCGGCACAACAAGCGGGGGGATCGATTGCGCCGCCTGTTTTCCCAGCTGGGCAACGGTTTTCCCGCATTTTTCAACGGGTGCTTGTTGTTTGCTCGAGCTCGAGCTCACCTCCTTCTGTAGACGTCGTCGATTACACTTCCTGATGTGGCGTCATAGTCTGTGTCAACAGGCTTAGGAGCTGGTGGTTGATCCATACGAATGAAGTGGTCAACTACTTCCACAGGCACTTTCTCCCTTGGCGGCGTTGGCGGTTTCAGTCCAAAATGGGCGTTGAGTTCTGCCTACACTATGGCATTGGTTTGCTCCTCGGTCCTGTCATAAGCCCTCACAGGAAGAGGAGTACTGAGGTTTGGACCATATTTATATCGCTTGCCTCCGCCTGTACTTCTTGTACTATGACCTCGACTCGTAACGCTACGCACCATAGCTGCGGGGTGTCTCTTCTACGATTGCTGAGGCGGCGGAGACGGCTGACGGGGCTGAGTTGGACGAGGAGGAGTGGCCTGAAGATGTGCCGGACTTGCAGTGGCCTGAGGTTGTGCCGGAATTGGAGGAGGAGTGGACGTCTGACGCTGTGTCGGACTTGGAGGAGGAGTGTCCTGACACTTTGCCGGACTTGGAGGAGGAGGAGTGGCCTCACACGTTGGTGGACTTGGAGGAGCGGGAGTCTGCTGACTCGGTGGCGGACTTTGAAAGATGATGCAATCCTTTCTCCATAGGCTGACACGATGTATGGCCTCTCCCAATGTGTGCTCGTCGTCACCTCCAGGAATGTCAAGCTATAGCTCCGAATATGGGTCCACCACCTCATCAACCAAGACACGAGCATAGCCCGCTGGAATCGGGTTGCAATGGAAGGTTGCCTCGGGGGAATTTGAAAAAGCAACGGCGTCCGCCACCTTCATGGATATGTTCTTCATTTTGAAGTGTAGCTCGCAGTTAGTGTTCTCCGTGATGTTATCCATGGGGTATGTATCCAGCACTACTGCGTCGCCCGGGGTAGAACCCACGCTGCTTCTCGGCATGGATGGGGCGGTGGTATCCAATGCTGGATCATCCGCTAGCTGCTGCAGCTGCTGAGACCCCCTTTGCTGGCTAAGTGAGTCGATCTGCTCCTGCTGCCGCTGGAATTTAGCTGCCAATTCCGCTTGACTTGCTTCTAGGCCTTGAAGGCGTTCATAGTCGTGCTTCCTCTGCTCCTCCTCCATCTTCCTCTTCTTGTCCTCCGCAATCTTCTTTCTCGCACGGGTTCTGTAGTCGGTGTTCCAGTCCGAAAACCCCTCATACCACGGAAGAGCGCCCTTGCCTCGTGTTCTTCCCGGGTGTTTAGGATTTCCCAGGGCACGCGTAAGCTCGTCGTTCTCTCTGTTGGGCTGGAACACCCCCGATCGAGCCTCTTCTATTGCAACAAGTAGCGCATCGTCGGCTCCGTTCAGACATGCATTCGTCGAAAAATTGCCTGTCTTCGGGTCCAACTCCCCCCCATGCGCATAGAACCAAGTCCTGCACCTGGGGGGACAGCTCCTAGTAACCGGAGTGACGCCTGCATCCTCCATCTATTTCTCAGACTTATCCCACTTAGGCATTGCCACCGCGTAGCCACCTTGCCCCAGCTTATGGAACTTATCCTTTTTTTCGGCATTGGCCTTGTTTATTCTCGACCGTTCCTTAGCTAATTCTGAATCCTTGAATTTCACGAAATCGTCCCAATGAGCACTTTGATTCTCTAGTATCCCCTCGAATACTGGAGTCTTCCTTCCTCCGTTGACGTACTTCTCCCACGTCATTCTCTTGTGGTTCTTGAATGCAACCGCCATCTTCCTAAAAGCAGCGTCCTTGACTTTCCGCACATCTGCTTCTGTGATATTATCTGGTAGGGTGAAATGTTGCATGAGAGTATCCCAAAGCAGTTTTTTTTATTCTCGTCGACAAAGGTAACATCTAGACGTGGCTTTGCTGGCTTTCTCCATTCTTGAAGGGAGATTGGGAGTTGGTCCTTCACAAGAACTCCGCACTGACGAACGAACTTGTCCGCAATCTTCTTAGGCGCTAATGGTTCGCCATTAGGTTTGAATGCCTCGATATTGTACTTTACGCCCTCCTTCAACTTTTTGTTCGGGCCTCGTTTCGTCCTTTTGCCTGAAGATTTGCTCGATCCGGATGGCTGAAAGAAGAAAGATCGATTCGTTAATATATCTTCAACTCATTTAAAACATGCGATGATCACCAGATTCCTGCTTATATAAATATATATACCTCGTCGGTGTTTGTTCTTTCAGGATCAACATGTTCTTTGCCGTAGTTCATGACTTCATCTTCTCGGTCATCGCGATCGAATATCATATCACTCTCTCCGGTGTTGTTTAGAAATTCGGAGCCGTCAAAATCTTCATTCTGATCATCGTCTGGCCCGCGTATGATATCGAACATGGTCTGTTCTCTCTCTCTGTCGGTATTGTCCGCCATAGCTTTTATTTAGCTATGCCAAAAGAAATATAAAACAATTTAGTATAATCTTGAATAATAGATATAATCTCGAATACATCGTCTCAAATAATAGATATAATCTCGAATACATCGTCTCCAATAATAGATTTAATCTCGAATACGTCGTCTCGAATAATAGATATAATCTCAAATACATCATCTTGAATAATAGATATAATCTCGAATAAATCATCTCGAATAATAGATATAATATTGAATACATCACTAGCTAGCTAGCTAGCAAGCTAATAAAGATCGAATACTACAGAGTAATCTAGGCCACTCGCGGTTCCTGAGGTGCGGGCGGTGGACACCCAAAGAGAAGGAACCATCACTTGATCATAGCTCGGGTGATCTCCCCAAAGAACCTGCCAGGTATTGGAGAACCTGACGTCCATAGCAGCCATGTAGCGATGGACGTGCTCATCCTCCTCCCTGACACGGCGACGTACCACCTCCGATGGGGCCGGCTCCCTCCGCACCGAAAGTGGCCCACGCGAATGCCACCAAAGGAGATGAGGGTCGATGACGGGACCCGGGGCCGGGTTCCTCACCAAGCGTCGCGCCCCTGAAGGTAGCACCTCCCAGTGCCATCCCGGCGGAGCCCAGTCCCGGACATGGGTCCTCTGAAGCAGGACGTCGTCGCGAACGGGTCGACGGCGAGGATGCGGGCCGGGCATCATCGACAACAAATACTATATGCAAATTAAATGTAACACTAATTATGCTATCATTGCATATGTCAAAATTATATATGCTATTTCATACTAATTAAGCATCTAACACTAAAAACAGAAAAAACAACTTCTATACATCCATTAAAAACAGAAAAACAACATTATATAAAAAAATTCCATACTAATTAAACACTAATTATATCCGGGCTCACTAAAAACATGAAGCATCTAACACTAAGCATTGCATATATCAAAATTCTATATGCTATTCCATAATAATTAAACACTAATTAAGCATCTAACACTAAAAACAGAAAAACAACTTCTATGTGCGTGTGTGTGTGTTCATCATGCATGCATGCTTTTGTGTGTGTATATGGGCTCGGGGTGGGGAGGGGACGGCGCCAATGGTGGCCACCGGGGGCGAGGGAGAGGGGTTAGAGGGGGAGAGCTCACAGTGGGGCGACGGCGACGGCGAGGCGACGGCCCGGGGCGGCGACGGGCCGGGGCATGACGGGGCGGCGACGCGGGGACGGCGCGACGGGGACGGGCCCGGGGCGGCGACGAAGACGAGGGCAGCGACGGCGACGGGGGTGGCGACGGGGATGAGGGCGGCGACGAGGATGGGGGCGGCGACGGCAACGGCGCGCGACGGGGGCGGCGTAGGACGGGGGCGGCGACGGCGTCGATCGATCGGGAAGAAACAGAGGGAGAATGAAATTTTGCGAAGTGCTGTATATATAGAAGGCACCTTTAGTACCGGTTGGAGCCACCAACCGGTACTAAAGGCCTGTTTTGGCCAGGCCAAGCAGCGGGAAGGGCAGGCCTTTAGTACCGGGTTGTGGCACCAACCGGTACTAAAGGCCCCCCTTTAGTACCGGTTGGTGCCACGACCCGGTACTAAAGGGGGTGCGCTGCCAAGCGAGGGGCGCAGAAGTTTAGTCCCACCTCGCTAGCTGAAGGGCGCTCGCACCTGCTTATAAGCCCCGCCGCCGCTGCTGTCTCGAGCTCCTCTCTAAAGCAGGCCTTTTGGGCCTACCTCTGCTACTCTGCCCTGTGGGGCCTATTGGGCTTGCGGGCCTGCATCCTGGCCCAATAACAGGATGGGTTTCTAGTCGTATGCAGGCCGCTGTGGCCCGGTAGGTGGGCTTTTTTCATTTAGTTTTTTCTTTTCTACTTTATTTATTTTGTTTTATTTATTTTTAGTTGTTTTTTGCTGTATTTAGAGTTTCTTTGTGAATATTTTTGATAGTTTTTAGAAACTTTCAGTTAGTGCCGGTAGTTTTTAAATTTGAATAGTTTAAATTTTGAATTATTTGAAATTTGTGTGAATCACTAGTTTGTGAATAACTTAACTTTAAAATACATTTTCCAGTGATTCTTTTTTCTTATGTTTAATATTAGTGTGTTTTATCATTATATTCATTTTGGTATTGCTTAAGTTATTTAAAAAATGAAATGCCTTTGTAACGGATGAGTTTTCGTCCGAAACCCTGATACTTCGAAACAGATTGTCCATTTTGTACACGAAGTGCATCCAGTTTTTGCGGTGACCCTCTCTACTTTTTTGCACATGCTATGTGGGTGAAATTATGATGCCATGCCAACTTTCATCCTTTTCTAAGTTCATTTGAAATGCTTTTCAACTTTCATCCTTTTCTGAGTTCATTTGAAATGAGTTCATTTAGCTGAAAAAATCAGTAAATGCATGAAAGAATTTGCTTGCACACAAAATTTCTTCGCATTTCAAATGCCAAAACACATAACTAGCTACCCTAACTATTACAGAGATTCCCTCCTGGGTGTGAAACATAGAAGAAAGTGATGATAGTTAAGCCGATCACATCCCAGATCTTTGGGTGTGAAACTTTTTCTTCGCGTGTGTCCCTTTGCGTCGTAGCCATGGAAAATGTTCATCATTTAACGGGATGCTAGGTTCAATATTCACTGTGAATGGAGCAATTTCATCAAACTTTTCATAATATTCTGACTTGTCTATCTTGTCATCCACTCCCACGATGTTTCTCTTCCCAGAAAGAACTATGTGCCGCTTTGGCTCATCGTATGATGCATTCGCTTCCTTATCTTTTCTTTTTCTTGGCTTGGTAGACATGTCCTTCACATAGAAAACCTGTGCCACATCATTGGCTAGGACGAATGGTTCGTCTGCATACGCAAGATTGTTGAGATCCACTATTGTCATTCCGTACTACGGGTCTTCCGTTGCCCCGCCTCGTGTCATATTGACCCATTTGCACCGAAACAAAGGGACCTTCAAACCACGTCGATAGTCAAGTTCCCATATGTCTTGTATATAACCATAATATGTTTCCTTTCCCGTCTTGGTTTCTGCATCAAAGCGGACACCACTATTTTGGTTGGTGCTCTTCTTATCTTGGGTGATCGTGTATAATGTATTAACATTTATCTCGTACCCTTTGAAAGTCATTATATTCGAAGATGGTAACTGGGACAGCAAGTATAGGTCATCTTCAATAGAGGTGTCATGCATGGTACGTGCTTGCAACCAGCTGGCGAAACTCCTGGTTTGTTCACGTGTAATCCAGTCATCAGACCGCTCCGGGTGTTTGGAGCATAGCAAATTCTTGTGTTCATCCATATACGGAGCCTACAAGGAGGAATTCGCTAGAACTGTGTAGTGTGCTTCAGTGAGAGAATGTCCGTCCATACATATTATTTGTTCCCTTCCTAGCGTGCCTTTTCCATCCAGTCTGCCCTTATGTCGCGATTCAGGAACACCAATCGGCTTAAGGTCAGGAATAAAGTCAATACAAAACTCAATTACCTCCTCATTTTGACGGCCCTTGGAGATGCTTCCTTCTGGCCTAGCACGGTTATGAACATATTTCTTTAAGACTCCCATGAACCTCTCAAAGGGGAACATGTTGTGTAGAAATACAGGACCCAAAACGTTAATCTCTTCGCATAGGTGAACTAGGACGCGCGTCATGATGTTGAAGAAGGATGGTGGGAACACCAACTCGAAACTGACAAGACATTGCACCAAATCATTCTGTAACCTTGGTATGATTTCTGGATCGATTACCTTCTAAGAGATTGCATTGAGAAATGCACATAGCTTCACAATGGCTAATCGAACGTTTTTTGGTAGAAGCCCCCTCAGTGCAACCGGAAGCAGTTGCGTCATAATCACGTGGCAGTCATGAGACTTTAGGTTCTGGAACTTTTTCTCTGCCATGTTTATTATTCCCTTTATATTCGACGAGAAGCCAGACGGTACCTTAATACTGAGCAGGCATTCAAAGAAGATTTCCTTCTCTTCTTTGGTAAGAGCGTAGCTTGCATGACCCTGATGTATGCCGTCTTTTCCGTGCATACGTTGCTGGTCCTCCCGTGCCTCAGGTGTATCTTTTGTCTTCCCATACACGCCCAAGAAGCCAAGCAGGGTCACACAAAGATTCTTCGTCACGTGCATCACGTCGATTGCGGAGCGGACCTCGAGGTCTTTCCAATAGGGCAGGTCCCAAAATATAGATTTCTTCTTCCACATGGGTGCGCGTCCGTCAGCGTCATTCGGAACAGGTTGTCCACCAGGACCCTTTCCAAACACCACCTTCAAATCCCTGACCATATCATGTACATCAGCACCAGTACGGTGGCGAGGCTTCGTCCGGTGATCCGCCTCACCTTTGAAATGCTTGCCTTTCTTTCTTACGGGATGCCTGCTCGGAAGAAATCGACGATGTGCTAGGTACACATTCTTCTTACAATTAGCCAAATATATACTGTCGGTATTGTCCAAACAGTGCGTGCATGCGCGGTATCCCTTGTTTGTCTGTCCTGAAAGGTTACTGAGAGCAGGCCAATCATTGATGGTCACGAACAACAACGCCTTTAGGTCAAATTCTTCCCCCATGTGCTCATCCCACGTGCATACACCTGTTCCATTCCACAGTTGTAAGAGTTCTTCAACTAATGGCCTTAGGTACACATCAATGTCGTTGCCGGGTTGCTTAGGGCCTTGGATGAGCACTGGCATCATAATGAACTTCCGCTTCATGCACAACCAAGGAGGAAGGTTATACAAACATAGAGTCACAGGCCAGGTGCTATGGTTGTTGCTCTGCTCCCCAAAAGGATTAATGCCATCTGCGCTTAGACCAAACCATACGCTCCTTACGTCATCTGCAAACTCCTTCCCGTACTTTCTTTCGATTTTTCTCCACTGCGACCCGTCAGCGGGTACTCTCAACTTTCCGTCTTTCTTACGGTCTTCTCTGTGCCATCGCATCGCCTTGGCATGCTCTTTGTTTTGGAACAAACGTTTCAACCGTGGTATTATAGGAGCATACCACATCACCTTGGCAGGAATCTTCTTCCTGGGGCGCCGGCCCTCGACATCACCAGGGTCATCGCGGCTGATCTTATAGCGCAATGCACCACATACCGGGCAAGTGTTCAAATCCTCATACTCACCGCGGTAGAGGATGCAATCATTAGGGCATGCATGTATCTTCTGCACCTCTAACCCTAGAGGGCAGACAACCTTCTTTGCTTCATACGTACTCTCGGGCAATTCGTTGTCCTTGGCAAGCATATCCTTTATCATTACCAGCAACTTTCCAAATCCCTTGTCAGATACACCATTCTCTGCCTTCCATTGCAGCAATTCCAGTGTGGTGCCCAGCTTTTTCTTGTCACCTACGCAATTCGGGTACAACAATTTTTTGTGATCCTCTAACATGCGCTGCAACTTCTTCTTCTCCAAATCACTTGCGCAGTTTCTCTTTGCATCGGCAATGGCCCGACCTAGATCATCAACGGGCTCATCTGATGCCTCTTCTTCAGCTTCTTCCCACATTGCCGGCTCAACTTCTTCCCGCATTACCGGCTCAGCTTCTTCCCCCATTGTTGTATCATCGTATTCAGGGAACCCATGGCCAGGATAGCTGTCGTCGTCCTCTTCTTCTTCATTGTCTTCCATCATAACCCCTCTTTCTCCATGCTTGGTCCAAACATTATAATGGGGCATGAAACCGTACTTAAACAGGTGGACGTGAATGGTTCTTGACGTAGAGTAATTGTGACCATTCTTACAACGAGCACATGGACAAGGCATAAAACCATCCACCCGCTTGTTTGCCTCAGCCGCAAGCAGAAAAGTATGCACGCCCTCAACGAACTGGGGAGAGCATCGGTCATCGTACATCCATTGCCGGCTCATCTTCATTACACAACACCGAATAGACCAAATTAATACAAGTTCATACATAAAGTTCATACAACACTTAAATGCAACAAACAAATAACTCTCTAGCTAAAACATTTAAATGCAACAACAAATACAATCAAGATCGCAACTAAGGTAACAATGGATCCAACAGCATAATGATACCAAGCCTCACTATCGATGGCATATTTTCTAATCTTTCTAATCTTCAAGCGCATTTTCTCCATCTTGATCTTGTGATCATCGACGACATCGGCAACATGCAACTCCAATTCCATCTTCTCCCCCTCAATTCTTTTCAATTTTTCTTTCAAGTACTCATTTTCTCTTTCAACTAAATTTAACCCCTCGGCAATAGGGTCGGTTGGAATTTCCGGTTCACATACCTCCTAGAAAAAATTTCTATGTCAACTTGATGGGCATAATTTGTCATAAACACGAAATGCAACTAGTTTTAAAAGAGAATATACATACCACATCCGAATCATAACAAGGACTAGGGCCGACGGGGACGGATATCAAAACCATGGCCCTATATGTATAACAAACAACGTACAGGTAAGATAATTATACGAGTAACTATATATCCAAATCACACAAACATTAATTTTTATATAAAATTTCATGAACAAGAGGCTCACCACAAGGTGGTGCCGGCGACGGGATGGTGCGGGCGATCGACGGTGGCTACGATGGAGATTTAGAAGGCACTAAGTAAACCACACCTACATATGCAAACTAAGTGTTATTTTTGACCTCAAATTGCATATAAATCAAATACTAGCACATATATATATATATCCTCCCAAATTACTAAACTCACAAATTAATCACTATATAAACCAATGCAAGAGCTAATCTAGCAATGAGAGATGAAAGGACAAAGTTGCTAACCTTTGTGATCATTTGAATGGATGAGGGCCTTCAAATCTTGACAAATTTTGGGCAAATTTTGTGATGAACTCGAGAGGAAGAAGGGAAGAACAGAGGAGAGGGAGAGGGGAAAGGGGGAAGAACAGAGTGCTGGTGGACGAAGGGTTTATATAGGACGACCTTTAGTACCGGTTCGTGGCATGACCCGATACTAAAGGTGCTGGAGGGGCCCCGGACTGACAACATCCTGCCTCCACTTTCATTAGTACCGGTTCGTGGCACAAACCGGTGCTAAAGGTTCGCCACGAACCGGTACTAATGAAAGCGGCCCAGCTAGCCGTTGGAACCGGCACTAATGTATACATTAGTGCCAGCTCAAATACAAACCGGCACTAATGTGCTTCACGTTTGACCCTTTTTCTACTAGTGCCCACTAGCATGAGTAGGAGTTGTTTGAGCCCTGATGTGCCTACTCATTCATGATTGTTCTCATGCTTGCTACTGCTTAGAGTTGAGTCAGGTCTGATTCATCGGGGGTGAATTCGAATGTGGTGAACATGTCTTACTATTGAGAGCAAAGTGTGTGAACACGATTTGGTAAAGGTAGCGACGAGAGGCCATGTAGGAGTACATGGTGGGTTGTCTCATTGAAACCGTCCTCAAGAACTGAGTTCTTTGTTTGTGGTCCATGAATAGCTACTACCACGCATTGGAATGCTTAAGTGCCCCTCTCGACTTATTAATCACCCTGATCTCTGTCCATGAGTTGCAACTAGTTTCTGGTGTTTGTAGGACATGTGTTGGGGACCGTGCGTAGCGCCAACCCTAAGGGTGGCCTATGATGTGGTAGAGACACGAGGCATGGTGTACCGGGATGCCCGTTTGGTGCCTCGGGAACCCTGCTGTCATCGTTTGGGGCCGTGAGCGAAACCTCGACCAGATCTCCTTGCGGATGGAACCCGAATAGGCGATAAACCTGGACTAGAGACTTGTGTGGTTAGTCAGGTCATGGCCGACTCCCTCGCCAGGCTTCTGCTTGAAAGTTGCCGAGATACATGACGTGTACTTGGTGGTAAGTGGCGGGAGCGTGTGTGAAGAAGTACACCCCTGCAGGGTTAACATGATCTATTCGAATAGCCGCGTCTGCGGTAAAGGACTTCTCGGTTTCCTATATAGTTCATAGACAAGTGAAAGTGGATACTCTAAAATGCGCAAGATAAGCATGAGCGCTATGGATGGCGTTCTCGTAGGGAGATGGGAGCAGATCCATAGTGGTGTATTGATTGGTGAATATGTGGACTCGTGTGCGCCACCTCAAAAGAGTTATTTACAGTCGTAGTTCAAGGTAGCCACAGTCAAAGCTAGTTTGCTGCAGTTAAACTCCACCACCCCTTTGTTGATATCGATGCATGTGTAGATAGTTCTGATGTAAGTCTTGCTGGGTACATTTGTAATCATGTTTGCTTAATTTATGTTTTTGCAGAGAGACTCCTGTCTCACTAGTAGTTCCACGTGGACTTCGACGTTTGGCTTGTTACGTCAACTACGATATTGTAACCTTGGGAGGGTCTTGTAAATAGTCAAGCTTCTCAGCCCTTTCATTTGTAGTTGTCTGTACTCAGACATGTTATGCTTCAGTTGCTTGTAAGCTCTGTATGTTGGGTCATGTGACCCATGATTGTAATTCTTACTATGTATGACTTTTCAGAGCCTTATGAATAAACACTTTGAGTCGTAGAGTCTTGTTGTGATGCCATGTTGAATTTGCACATATCGGGCATATTGTGTGTATGTTATTGAAATGCTTGGTATGTGTGGGATCCGACAACCTAGTTGTTTATTCTTGGTAGCCTCTCTTACTGAGAAATGTCTCCTAGTGCTTCCACTAAGCCATGGTAGCTTGCTACTGCTCCGGAACACTTAGGCTGGCCGGCATGTGTCCTTCTTCGTTCCCATGTCTGTCCCTTCGAGGAAATGTAATGCGTTGTTCCCTTGTCCTTGTAGCTTGCTACGACTTTGGTTCATACGTTGATGACCGACACGTTCGTTGTTGGGTCATGTATGTCTGTCCTTGTAAGTTAGTGCTACTTTGGGTTTATGACTAGTCATGTCGGCCCAGGTTCTCTGTCATATGGATGCTACCGATACTATCATATACGTGAGCCAAAAGGCGCAGATGGTCCCTGTCCAGGTAAGGTGGCACCCATGGGAATACCGCGCGTGAGGCCGCAAAGTGATATGATGTGTTACATGCTAGATCGGTGTGAGTTAGAATCGGGGTCCTGATAGTTTTGGTATTAGAGCCTGACTGCCTGTAGGGTTACCAAGCCAAACTGGTCGAAGTTGAGTCTACAAATGCTTTAGTTATATAAGGGAATTTATTGTGGAAGGGAACGTAAGGCTTTTTTACTCCTTTACCTAATACCCTTCTGATCTGAGTCACCCTCTTCTTTTCTACGGGGATTATGAACTAGGCTTTCTCTTCTTTCTATCAGGATCACGTGTTACTGATCTGTAGACTTACAGGATTGATGGATTCAAGTCTCAGTTCAGTTTCTACTACCTCCGTGTGATAATAGTTGGTCTCGGAACCTTGATATTGTGATGTTGAGTGGTCATGCCACCATTTTGCAGGATGTCTCTAATCTTTTTGAGAATTTTACAGCTGTTATGCTGTCCGAGTCATCCGACGTTACTAAATAGTCTGATGCATTTGCAAATCCCTTCTTTTCGTTCTTGATGTTCCTTTGGGCCATATTAACCATACTAATCGCCGAGTTGAGGTACTACGTTCCCTCGGCATATATGTTGAAGCCATTATTATGATCTTAGGCATCTTAGAGAACCACTTAGCAATCTAGCAATGCTTATATTTCCAGTATGATGATTCTGGCCATCATTCTCGAAAGCATCCCGTGATGCCACTTAGTTAGTAGTCATTCTGTTCCTGGGTTCTTGAACCCGAGATTCACCCTACTTACCTCATGTTGATAGTGTTTGCTAGTTCCTTTAGGATATTAGTAACCTTTGCGATAGCCCTCGAGGTCCATGGTGTTTTTCTCTTCCAAATACCATGAACTACTTATGGCAGAAGTTCCTCGTTGAACCGAAAGATCCCAACCAGAGTGCTCTTGATGAGTTCTCGATTCTATGTTGTGACTCTGCCAGTCCTACCTTTCTGCATGGATTATCTGGAAGAAATATGTTGAACTTGTTTGACATACTAAATCTATGCATCCGCAACTCAGAAAACCATATGTTCCTTTTGGTTATCTCTCTTTAGTTGTATTCTGACCTCTGTCTATCAATTGATAGTCAAGGGTATGTGTGCATTTGTGTTCATCGGTGCCTATTATTCTTGTTGCCCGTCAAGTCATTCAATTCCAGAATGTTTAGGAGAAACAAACTCCAGTACCTCATCCATATCTAGGATTGGGTCAAAGCAGATGTATTTCGCAGACCAAAATGCCAATCTAGCTTTTTTTGCTGTTCTACCTTGAAGTATTAACCCCTTTATGTCAAGAATATCATAGGATTTGCACAACCTCTTATGAACTCTTGATACAGCGATACTTCTCACCATTATCAGTCATTCCTCGGTCTCCGTGTTATTGTAACCGGAATGCCGACAAGTGAACTATATGATGTGTGAAATCAATACTCCTAGCAATCCCGTTGCTTGGTAGTTAATGGATGATAAATTCATTCATAGCGTGTTGGTTACTGAACCATCATTCTAAGATTGATCGTGCTACCTAGTCCTTATTTCAGGTGCACTCTTTGATCGATGGGTTAGGATTGTATCCATCCCTTGCTCTTTTTGATCACCTCGTCTTGCCCTGCAAAGCAAGATTGTTCTCGAGGTTAGTAACATATCGGTGGTTCATGATTTTCAAAATATATTTGTGGAAGTATCACCAGGTTGGCCCTGACTGTTATGTTGAGCTCGTGATCAAGTTGGTTTCTTGTAAACCACCCATTCTCTAAGACTATGTGTTGGATACCCTGAACTAGTTGGTTAAGCTAAACAACAACTAAGAGAGTTGGAAGATAAAATCTTGTCCGACTTAGTTCATCACTAAGGGCTATCTTTTTGTGTGTGTGTGTGTTGTAGAAAGATGATATCTTCATCGATTGGTCCTCCTGATTAGTTGTTGGATCTATTGCCATGTCAAAACTTTGATTTGAGTGTGGGCTATCATCAAATCAAATTCAGAACCAACGGTGTTCGTAATGTTGTCTTACTCGTGGTTGTTTCCTCGAGCATAGACTGTTTATCCCTTGGTCTGACCAATGCACTATCATCTTGTTCACATAGTTATGGAACTCCATTTGTATGGAAACCTGGATGAATTGTTGTTGAGCCCATCGACAACATCCTTATCCTATCCATGATTTTTTTGAACATTAAGCTAGTGTTGGAAACTTTTGAAGGCATTTCTTCAAGCTAGCTCATGAAGCATATGTTCGGATTAAAGAAGTAACTTCCTCTTACTCATGTGAATTTGATGCAAGTTGCCGCCGTGAATTCGAGAAAGCTTGTTTTTGCCTCCTCTGGAATCATCCCAAGTCAGTCATGCAGGTGCGAAGTATACTATGATTTGAGAGATTAGCTACCTCCATGCTATATGTGTTCCTAGCACGCCAAGCCACTGATTGATTTGTTCAAGGAAGAGAAGTCTATGCTTGGGATCAAATCCATGGACTTGCGTAAAGACTTCGAAATCCTTGATGATGGATCCTAACCAGAACTTGGTAGTATTTTGTTGTAAGACTGCTATGTAGTCATGCTTGCCTTGGACAATGTTTTGACATGTATGTGGTAATACCAGCTCATGTTTTGGAGCTTGCTATCGTAGTTCATTTCCTAAGAATCTCGCAATGTCATCTTGTCGGTTATGTTGCAAACTTTCTTTCAGACATACTGAGTCTGAAGTATCCTATCACCAATCGGATGTAAATCTTAGGCAGATATGATGGTTGAAACGTTCCCAACATTTGCATTTTGTTCCCAGCTTGCACCGCCATTGTGCCAATTTCCTATAGCCTGCCTTCTCAGTAATTGTTGTTCAAGATCATCTTCAAAAGTGGTCCTACCATGGGTCCTATCCATTTCTGATGATAAGCAAAGATCATCCATTGCGTTGTCTTCAACAAGGTAGTCTACATCATTAATTCTAGCCCGAATATGCTGTTCGCTCGAACTCCATCAAACGATCATTTGGAAATTGCCTTAGGCTGGTATAAAGAGTTTCAATGATCTTTGTATCAAAAGTAATTTTTTTTGCCACTTAAGAGAATAGTTCTACGAGTCATCTTCCCTAAGGTGCCCTGTTACGGAATTAGGACAATTAACTCCTCGCTACTCTAAAACTAGTGCACCATCTTTTCAAGCGTGGAATTCTTGCCTGTCAAATTGAACCTTCGTCATCTGGTACCTTTCCATGTTCCAGATATGTGTTTTGTGTCTCAGCTCGACAGATGTTTTTATGTCTCAATCCATGAGTTGATCCAGAGTTGCTCGATCTTTGTGAAGATCGATTCTTGTAGAGTTTTCCTTTCTCTTTTGTCGTGTTGGATGAAGATCTCGAAAGCAAGAATGTTAAGATCAATTTGAAGCAATGAATCAACATCTTCGATGAGGGCAGTTGGATCATGAAGATCGTTTTAGCTTTGTGTCCCTTTGTCTTCTTACCTCACGTCTTGAATCTCGAGACAAGATTCTTGTTTAGTGGGGGTAACTTGTCACAGCCCTAGGATGTTGGTTGTAATTAGTTGCATCTGCATCCATGTCATCATGTTTAAATTCAAATGAACTTGAAATGGGGATGTTCAAACCCTAGCACCAAGTAATTCAAATAGGGTCAAATTTAAATCTTTTCAATAAACCCAAAATGGCCTTCGGAAAAGTTCATCATTTGTAGAATGGGTGAAAACTTCAGCCAAAAATGATGCACATATTTCTAGGAAATTTTTGGATTATTGAATTAACTCTAAATGTATTTGAATTGTAGCTACTTATTACTATAAAATATTTGGTAGTTCCAATAATTTTGAAACTTGGTGAGGGCCACTAGAATAATTCAGAGAGTGCCCACAAAAAGTTTCAGAATTTATAAAAATGGTTTATGCTTGTACTAAGTTAAAATAGACAAAAGAAAATAGAAAAACAAAACAAAATTGGAACAGAGAAGATAGAGAGAACCACCTGGGCCTTACCTGGCGCCCAAGTGGCCAGCCCAGCCCACCGACCTCCTCCTTGTCGTCTTCCTCCTTCGCTAGGAGGACCAGAGCGTGTGGCCGCCGCACGCCAGCACTTGCGCAGCCACCTCCTGCTTACCTGCTCGGCGCTGGAGGCACCCAAGGGCGCCAAGCACTCCCCCTCGCCCCCTCGACCGCTTACTCGTCCCCATCCCCTCCTCTGCCGCCCTCTCTCTCCCGCGACCGAACGAGGTCATCGCCGCCGTTCACTGCCACCACGTCCACCGAGCTCCCCTTGCCCCTCTGCCTTTTCCGACGGGTCTGCATCAACACTGTGGGTCACCAAGGCGAAGCACGCGACCGCAGGACGCCTAAAACGACGCCATCATCACCATCTCCAACCTCGGGTCCGCCGTTCGTCGCTGTCGATTCGCTTCGGCCAAGCCATCCTCGAGCCCGCTTCGACGTCCCCTGCACGCGTGGTGAGCACCTGCGTCTTTCCCCTCTCTCCGCGTAGTCTAACTCATCCTCTAGCTAGCTCCATAGCCGGACCCGAGAGCACCACCACGCTGGCCATGTCGCCGCCGTGGCTGGAGCAAGTGCAGCTTGCGTCCAGGCGTGTCAACGTGCATAGTGGATTCCCAAGAAGCCTCCTAGCCCCTCATCTGGCTCCCTAGCGCCCCGCAGCCTCCTGCTCGTGCACGACCTTAGCTCCGGCCGGTGCATAGCTCGACGCCGTCGATGTTGTAGACCATCACAGCCACTGTTGCTTGCTCCGTTGGATGCGGATGACACCAGCTCCACGCAGAGCCCCTCCGCCACTCATTTGGGCATCGGAGGAGCAAACTCGACGTCCCTGCCGCGGCCTGTGGTCGCCGGTGATTAGCCGTCGGCTAAATGCGTCGTTAGGCCTAATTAACCACCCCATCAGTCACTGACAGATGGGCCCCACGCCCTAACTAACTTTAGTTAAGTTTCACTCTTGATTAGTTAAACTGGTTTAACCCCTGCTTCACTGACGTGTGGAGGCCACATGTCAGATTTGACCTGGACAGGGCCGTTGACCTGCTGACATCACAGTGAGGTAATGATGATGCAGTAAATATTTTCTGGGATTTTAGATAAATCACAGATGATTTATTTATTTCAGAAAATATCCAAAACTTCAAAAATTCACAGAAATTCAACCATAGCTTAGATTGAAATAATTTATATATGACAAATTATCAGAAAAATCCAAAGAATTTGTTTATGGCATTTTCATGTATATTTGAGCAACTTAAAGCTACTATATATATGACAATTTGAATTAATGGCATTTGAAATGCCTTATGTGGAGTTTGAATTTGAACCAAGTGTTCAAACCAACTCCATTTAAATTGTTGCTAGCTACATTAGCTCAAATCATAGCATATTGCCATGTCATGATCATGCATCATATTGTGGCATTGCATTGATTATGTTCTTTCTCTATTTGTCGGTATTTGTCCCCTCTTAGTGGACGTAGTTTCGACGATGAGTTCGATGACACCGATGAAGAGCTATACTATCTTCAAAAGTGCCAGGCAAGTAAAACCCCCTTGTTCATTCCGATACAATCACACTGTCTCGCTTCTGCTCTCTTTTACTGCATTAGGACAATGACGATTCAACTATTACATGCTGCGGTAGTTGAACCCCTTTCCTCTGCATGACCTGTCATTGCCACAGTAAATAGATGAAACCGACTAGCATGAGTAGGAGTTGTTTGAGCCCTGATGTGCCTACTCATTCATGCTTGTTCTCATGCCTGCTACTACTTAGAGTTGAGTCAGGTCTGATTCATCGGAGATGAATTGGAATGTGGTGAACATGTCTTACTATTGAGAGCTAAGTGTGTGAACACAATTTGGTAAAGGTAGTGGTGAGAGGCCATGTAGGAGTACATGGTGGGTTGTCTCATTGAAACCGTCCAGAGGAGCTGAGTTCTGTGTTTGTGATCCATGAACAGCTACTACCACGCATTGGAATGCTTAAGTGCCCCTCTCGACTTATTAATCGCCTTGATCTCTGTCAAGGAGTTGCAACTAGTTTCTGGTGTTTGTAGGATATGTGTTGGGGGCCGTGCATAGCGCTGACCCTAGGGGTGGGCTATGATGTAGTAGAGACATGAGGCACGCTGTACGGGGATGCCCGTTTGGTGCCTTAGGAACCCTGCTCTCATCGTTTGCGGCCCTGAGCGAAACCCTAGACGGATCTCCTTACGGATGGAACCCGAATAGGCGATAAACCTGGACTAGAGACTTGTGTGGTTAGTCAGGTCATGGCCGACTCCCTCGCTAGGCTTCCGCTTGAAGGTTGCCGAGATACACGACGTCTACATGGTGGTAAGTGGAGGGAGCATGTGTGAAGAAGTACACCCCTGCAGGGTTAACATGATCCATTCGAATAGCCGCGGCTGCTGTAAAGGACTTCTCGGTTGCCTATACAGTTCATAGACAAGTGAAAAGTGGATACTCTAAAATGCGCAATATAAGCGTGAGTGCTATGGATGGCATTCTCGTAGGAAGATGGGAGCAGATCCATAGTGGTGTATTGATTGGTGAATATGTGGACTCGTGTGCGCCACTTCAAAAGAGTTATTTGCAGTCGTAGTTCAGGTTAGCCACACTAAAAGCTAGCTTGCAGCAGTTAAACTCCACCACCCCTTTGTTGATACAGATGCATGTGTAGATAGTTTTGATATATGTCTTAGTGGGTACATTTGTACTCATGTTTACTTAATTTATGTTTTTGCAGAGAGACTGCAGTCTCACTAGTAGTTCCGCGTGGACTTCGAAGTTTAGCTTGTTACCTCAGCTACGATCTTGTACCCTTTGGAGGGTCTTGTAGATAGTCATGCTTCCCAGGCCTTTGATTTGTAGTTGTCTGTACTCAGACATGTTATGCTTCCGTTGCTTGTATGCTCTATATGTTGGGTCATGTGACCCATGATTGTAATTGTTACTATGTATGACTCTTCGAAGCCTTATGAATAAATAATTTGAGTCATAGATTCTTGTTGTGATGCCATGTTGTATTTGAACATATCGGGCATATTGTGTGTATGTTACTGAAATGCTTGGTATGTGTTGGGGATATTACTACTGGACGTAAACTGGCAAGGAGTAGCCGGATTAACTTTATGAAGATTAGAATCCCATGAAGACGTAAGAATGATGGCGCTTTACGAAGGCCCAAGGCCCAAAGGCGAGTTAAGGCCTGTAGATGTAAATCGACCTTATTATGTAACTTGCATTGTAAAATAGGAAGGATAGAGACCGAGCCGGACAAGTTTATGATCCGGCCTTGGGACTCTGTAACCGGCGGGCGTCAACCTATGTATATAAAGGGACGACCCGGTAGCGGTTTAGGGACAACACCCAACAACTCAAGAGCCAGGCAAAGCGGATTCGCTCCCTTGTCATCGAAACCCTAGCAATACCAACACAACCATACGTAGGCTTTTACCTTCATCGAAGGGACCGAACTAGTATAAAAACCCTCGTGTCCTTGTCCGGTTTAACCCCTTTAAGCTAACCCATAGAGATGGCTCCACAACTAAGTCCTTTCACGAGGACATATGCCGTGACAAAACCACGACATTTGGCGCCCACCGTGGGGCTATTGCACGATGGTTTCGAGTTCTTGAAGGCCAGCTTCGAAGGACTCAAGGGATATGATGTGGGCCGGATGACGAAGAGTTGTCGCGGCAAGCTCTACATCGAGGACGCAGGATGGGGCCCCGAGGCCGGTTCAATTGAATACGGGTACCAGGTCCCCTTTGGCGGAATTCACGTCTTCATTAGCAAGATCGGCGAACCAGGCCCTGAGCCGGACACCTGCACCGACATCATCGAGATGGCTCAGCGTGCAAGCCCGGCCCCGGTTCAGCCCGTAACAAGTCATGTTTTCATAGGTGTCATCCATGGAGACGAATATGAGGATGGACCGGCATTTGATGGGGAAACCGTTGTCTGTTCTGATGACGAGTCTTCAACCGGAGAGACCGAGTCGCTCTAACAGCTGTAGGACGGCCAGATTAGTGGAGGTTCCGATGGCAATAGTATTCTGGGCCCCCTCG
Source organism: Triticum aestivum (assembly GCF_018294505.1). Lineage (NCBI taxonomy): Eukaryota > Viridiplantae > Streptophyta > Magnoliopsida > Poales > Poaceae > Triticum > Triticum aestivum. The sequence goes on along the minus strand of NC_057797.1, from coordinate 549,990,583 downwards.
ATCTGCCAAACCGGGTCGCAGTCTTCATGGCCGATACACAACTAGCGCAGCACTCTTCTACCGCCGCGGCAATGCTCTCCGGTTCAGCAACAGCAATGCCAGCGGGAGCAGGGGGCTCTGTGCCGCCTCCGGCTCAGGTTTGTTTGATTTGTTCGACGCTTTGGCAACATTGATGGTAGCAGAAGTGGACGCCGCAACCCGAGATCAGCACAATGCGAAGATCGCAAAGGTGAAGGATCAGATAACTCAGGCTAAAGCGGACCTGGCACCAAAGAACGCCAGGATGGCTACAGAACGGGTCGAGTTGGAAGCTCGGGCCTACTGGCTTAGGCTGGATCAGAGTGCCTCAGATGATGTCATGAGGAGGAGATACCGGTCGCACCTCCCGGGCCGAGATGGAAGCTCAGGTCTACCGGCTTAGGCTGGATCAGAGTGCCTCAGATGATGTCATGAGGAGGAGATACCGGTCACACCTCCCGCGGGTTATGAGCCAAGAAATCTATTCAACACGCCAGGAGCGGGAACCAATAACCAGCCGGTGGGAAACCGGACTGAGGCACCAGGAACAGGAGCGCTGGTTCAGCTGCGCATGATGAACCCCCTCGTCAGAACAACATTGTGCCATAGTATGTTCCGACGCTCCTAGGGCATTACTCCAACCCGTTGGATAACATTGTGGCCGCCGCTTCACGATTGGCGGCCCTCCCAATGGACGGTGAGTCACCTATGGCGATTGAGACACGATGGGCCAGAGAGCTCCTTCAAACAGCTTTAAACCAGCAGCAGGCTTATTCGCATAGTCGCGAGAGGATTCATTCCACCCCCGCCCGAGTCGGAGCTACAACAGGCACGTTGAGGATGAGCCGGCCGTATCAAGCAGTGCACGTCACCGTAACTCGCCGCGAGGGCATAACCCGGCAGGTGGTGGTGCCAATGCGCAGGATGTGGTGGATAATGGTCGTATACGATGAGAAGCCGAGTTAGCAACTCGGCACGTAGTTCGTCAACCTACTCCGGTTCGTCCTACCGCTTCAGTGGAGCTAGGCGTGGTCTTCAGTTCTTTAGGGGTGCCGTGTCTTACCCCCCACATTGCGTAATGTGCGACTGCCCAAGGATTTTAAAGGCCCTCGTAAGGTTCCCAATTACACCGCAGATTTGCAACCAAAGTCACGGGTTGAGAGTTATGAGATGGCAATGGAGATGCTGGATGTGGATGAAGCGGTGTGCGCTAAATACATAACCATGATGTTGGAGGGGACAACTCGTACTTGGTTAAAGAGCTTACCGGCAAATTATGTCGGGTCATGGGAGGAGTTAAAACACCGATTCATCCAGAATTTCAAAGATACTTGTGAGCATCCTATGTCGATTGTGGACCTGTCCGCTTGTGTTCAAGAGGATGGGGAGTCTACAACTCATTGGGTGAAGCGAGTCTCAGCTATTCTGCATTCGTCGGACCGTATCAACGCGGACACATCGGTTTTGACGTTGGAGGGTAATTGTCGGTTTATGCCATTGAAACTGAAGCTAGGGAGGCTCAAACATCACTGCAATGACATGTCAACCCTTATAGCTGCTTTGGTGAAATATGCCGATTCAGATAGTACCAAAGACCCTGAGTCTGAGGATGACAAACCGGGGAAGAGGAAAAACAACGGCAATATCAAGGGGTAGCAGCACAATCCGGCAGGTCATGGGAATAATGGTAAGCGCAAGGCAGACAATAGTTTGCACTTTCTGGCTAACACCAATGCTCAAGACAACGGTCAGCGCCGTAAGGGCAAACCGCCCTAGAGGGGCGGAGGTTCATGCCCCAATTTGGAACGCCCGTTAAATCAACCTTGTCCAAAGCATGGATCGAAGGAGAGGACAGCTTCACATCTTTGGAAGGATTGTTTCATCATGCGAGAGTTAAAGAACTCCAATATGTTTCAATATGATAATGGCCCGCCCGGCGGTTCAGGAGGTGGTTTTCATGGGCCGAGTTATTAAGGCAGCAGCTCCGGTTCAGGATTCCAAGGCAATCAAACCAGACATGGTAATCAAGGGAACTAGGGCAATCATGGAGGTTATAACCATCAGGGGAATCAGCAGCAGCAGCAGCAGTCGGGTTATCAGAGCAATCCGAAGCAGTTAAATAGTGGGTAGTATCATGTTTTCACCACTAGCTTGTGGAAGTGTGATCAGAAGCTTCACAAGAGGGTCGTGAACTCTGTTGAACTGGCAATGCCTCAGTATTTGCGCTGGTCTGAGCATCCAATTTTATGGAGTCGAGAGGATCACCCACCCCGGCTTGATAATCTGGGTGATCTGGCCTTAGTAGTGGCACCTCAAGTTGGGGGGTATAAGTTCACCTAGGTGCTTATGGATGGTGGAAGTAGTATTGACATCATTTACTATGATACCTTCTGCCATATGGGATTGACAGATAAGAATCTTAAACCGTCGAACACCATTTTTCATGGTGTGGTGCCTAGTAAGTCTGCGTATCCAGTGGGCAAGATAGCCCTAGAGGTGGCTTTTGGAGATGATCATGATTGAAGGTCAGAAACATTAAATTTTGAGGTGGTGAAAATCAATAGTCCGTGTCATGCCTATTCGGACGACCGACTTATGCCAATTTCATGGCAAGGCCGTGTTATGTTTATCTATAGCTTAAGGACGGGTCATAAAGGGACCATCACAGTACATGGGAGCAGGAAGATTTCTTTGGAATGTGAAGAGGCTGATGCGGCTAATGCTGAGTCGGTTTGTGCCGCAGAGGACCTAAAGTTTTATAAAGACAAGGTTGATTCGGCAGACATGACTTCTTTGAAAAAACCAACTACAGAGCATGATCTGGCGTTGAAGTTTAAATCGGCTACAGACACTAAGATGGTTGATTTTTTTCCTGGCGATTCATCCAAGCAGTTTAGCATCAACACTAACCTGGATCCCAAATAGGAAGGGGCACTCATCGAGTTCATCCATGAGAACCGGGCCATCTTTGCATGGAAGCCTTCTGACATGCCAGGTGTACTGAGGGAACTCATTGAGCACACACTTAATATAGACCCTAAGTTTAAACCGGTCAGGCAGTTTCTCCTCCGCTTCAACGAAGAAAGGCGTAAGGCTATCGGTGAGGAGGTAGCTCGGCTGTTGGCCGCAGGGTTTATCGTGGAGGTCTTTCACCCGGAGTGGTTGGCTAATCCGATGCTAGTTCTTAAGAAAAACGGCACTTGGCGTATGTGTGTGGACTACACAGATTTGAACAAGGCTTGCCTAGCAGATCCCTTTGCCCTCCCTCGTATTGATCAGATTATTGACGCTACAGCGGGTTGTGACTGTTTGTGTTTCTTGAATGCTTACTCTGGTTATCATCAGATCAAAATGACAGTTAAGGACCAAGAGAAGACATCTTTTGTAACTCCCTTTGGAGCCTTCTGCTATGTCTCCATGCCCTTTGGGCTCAAGAGTTCCCAGGTGACTTATCAGCGCTGTGTTCAGAATTGTCTTCCTAAGCAGATTGGGCGCAATGTTCATGCATATGTGGATGATATTGTGGTGAAGTCCAGGAAGGAAGAAACATTGATAGATGACTTGAGGGAGACCATTGACAACCTCTGGGTTTATAAAATGATTCTTAACCCGAACAAATGTGTCTTTGGTGTTCCGGCAGGCAAACTCTTGGGTTTACTGGTGTCTAACAGGGGCATTGAGGCTAATCTGGAGAAAAATTCAGCTATCACGTCCCTGGCTAAACTAGCGTGTATCAATGACGTTCAATGTTTAGCAGGCCGGATTGCGGCTTTGAGCTGGTTTATCAGTCGTCTTGGGGAGAAAGCTATCCCTTTATATCAGATGTTAAAGAAAACGGATGACTTTGTCTGGAGTGATGCGACTGATCAAGCGTTTGAGGATTTGAAGAGACAGTTAGCTGAACCGCCTGTCCTTGCTTCTCTGGTCGATGAAGAGCCTTTACTGCTATATGTGGCTGCTAATGCCCGGGCTGTCAGTGTGGCTACTGTTGTGGAGCGCAAGGAGGCTGGAAAAGAGTATCCGGTTCAACGGCCGGTTTATTGTATCAGTGAGGCGCTTATCGAATCAAAGCAGAGGTATCTGCGTTGGCAGAAGCTGGTGTATGCAGTTTTTATGGAAAGCAGGAAGCTCAAGCACTATTTTCAGGGTCATCCTATCACAGTGTTTAGTTCAGCCCCTTTGGGAGATATCATCCAAAACAGAGAAGCGACTGGCTGGATTGCCAAATGGGCTATTGAGCTTGGACCTCACGGGCTCAAGTATACACCTCACACAACGATCAAATCTCAAGCATTCGTGGACTTCATCAATGATTGGACAGAGTTGCAGGCACCAGAGGAAAAGCCAGACAACACTTATTGGACTATCCATTTTGATGGATCTGGGCAATTGGAGGGCTCGGGGGCTGGAGTCATATTAACTTCCCCATGAGGTGACAAGTTTTGTTATGTTCTTTGCTTAATGTTCCCTTGCACTAACAATGCAGCTGAGTATGAGGCCTTACTCCATGGTCTTCGGATGGCTAAGGAGATGAACTTAAGCCGGGTTAAGTGCTTCGGTGACTCAGACCTGGTGGCTCAACAGGTATCTGACACTTGGGATTCTAAGGACCCACTCATGGCTGCATATCAACGAGAGGTGGACATAGTTGCTGGTCATTTCAAGGGCTATCAAGTTGACCATATAGACCGGCAAAAGAATGAAGTAGCGGGTGCTTTAAGTCATCTAGTCTCTCAGCGCAAACCGGTGCCACCTAATGTCTTCCTCGATGCACTGCATAAATCGTCGACCAAGATACCCACAGAGGAGGAGTTGGCTATTCCTGACCCGGAGGCCCAGTTGGTGGAGGCTTTGCATGTTAGACCGGATTGGACCATCCCCTACTTGGTATACATGAACCGGGGCGAGTTACCGGAGGATGAAACCTTGGCCCAGCGGATAATCCGGTGATCCAAGTCAATGACCATTATCAATGGGGAGTTACATTGTTACAACGTCACAGGAGCAATCCAGCGTTGTGTGTCTACTCAAGAGGGTTGTGAGATTTTGCGCGAAATCCAGGAAGGAGATTGTGGTCACCATGCAGGTTCAAAATCCTTTGTGGCTAAGGCTTTTCGTCACGGCTTCTATTGGTTGACGGCTCATGCTGATGCTGAGGATTTAGTCAAAAGATGTGACGGTTGTCAGAAACTTGCACGCCGTGCTCATGTTCCGGCTCAGGAGTTGAGAATGATTCCAATTACTTGGCCGTTTGCAACTTGTGGGCTCGATATGGTTGGACCCTTTAAGAGATCCAAAGACAAAAAGACCCACCTATTGGTGGCGGTTGACAAGTTTACGAAGTGGGTAGAGGCAGAGCCAGTCAGTAAGTGCGATGCAGCCACATCGGTTCAATTCATCAAAAAGGTGATATTTCGGTTTGGTTTTCCACATAGCATTATCATTGATAATGGTACTAATCTGTCCAAAGGTGACATGGAAGAATTTTGTCAATGTGAGCACACCGGCTTGATGTAGCATCAGTGGCTCACCCCCAGTCTAATGGTCAAGCAGAGAGGGAAAATCAAGAAATTTTGAGAGGTATCAAACCCGGGCTTATGGTTCCTTTAAAGCGGACGCTGGGTAGTTGGGTGGAGGAGTTACCTTCTGTATTATGGAGTATCAACACAACACCAAATAGATCTATGGGTTACACGCCTTTCTTCATGGTTTATGGAGCAGAGGCGGTTCTCCCTAGTGACATCCGTCATGACTCACCCTGTGTGATGGCTTATGTTGAAGCTGAGAATGAGAAACCACGTCAGGACTCACTGGACTTTTAGATGAGGAGCGTGATTTAGCAGCAGCATGTTTGGCGATTTATCAACAAGATCTCCGATGTTATCACAGCCGCCGGGTTAAGACCAGAACTTTTCAAGAAGGCGATCTGGAGCACCGGCTCTCCAGGATCTAAATCCCCTACTTGGGAAGGACCTTTTGTGGTCAGCAAAAATCTGCACAACAGGTCATACTACCTCATCGATGTTCGAGAGCACAAAGACTCACGCAAATTGGAGGAGGAGACCCAGCGACCGTGGAATATAGCTCTTCTTCGGCTTTACTATACTTGAGCCACAAGCTCTTCTTATGTACATACTTATGACAATGTATATATTATATAATAAACCGGAGCCTCAGCTAAAGCGGGGTCTCTGTTCTTTTTTACATCATGTGTGGTTCCATGGGGGCTTGTACTTACAAAGTAGAGTTCTATTAACCCGGCTTATAAAGCCACACAAATATGAAGGAATTCACTAGGGGGCTTGGTCGTATCCGAACCATAGCTACACCTCTTAATCGGTTTAAGACCAAAAAGGGAAATCACTAGGGGGCTTGGTTGTATTTACACCATAGCTACACCTTTTGATAGGCTTAAAGCTAAAAGGAATTTATGTGGAACCAAAGAGAGTCTGTTGCGTAAAGCGCAGCTCAGACATAGGTAACCACTGAGCATAGCTCAAATATTACTTGGGGGCTCCTTGCTTCTCAAAGAACAACGAGATTGCACCTTTGTAATAGGCTATCAAGCCAGGCTTGGAAGCCAGGTGTATTCACCTAAAACCCGGGTTATCCTGCCTCTTTAAGTAAGCCACTCCGTCCAGGTAAACCTGGTATGACCCGTCGAACGTTTGACAAGTCAATCTCAGAGACCCTGAACTTGTCAAAGTTAAAATGGTGATTGGTTAAAGATTGAGGTCCATCTTAAAAGTCTTTGCAAAATGGTTTAACTCAGTGGCCCGATAGCCCATGAAAAGCCTTGCATATTTCTATTGTCTTTACTATTTTGCAATCTTTTGATAAGGGATTTACGAATATTTTCTGATAAACCGGTGTTTCTTACAACCCGGCGTGGCTTTCAACGCTCAGTTGTCAGTACATGATCAATTCTAAACCAGAAATACGTTGCTCCGGTCTGGGTTTGACTAGATGTCACCAGCACTATACGAACAAATCAATGGCTATTATAGCCCGGTATGCGTTTTATATGAACCGGCAAGAGGGCAAGGAGTCATCAACACTCCAAATTGGTGTTTTCACCCTTACTATACAAACAGTTGGTCAGCCAACGAGGTATGTCACAGGTATCATCTATTTTATGTCTGGTTATTACAATCTTGGTTATCCATCCAAGTTATGTATATATTTTTTGGGCATTGTGACCCGTCCAGTGGTAAACCACTAGGACATTTTCAAGTTTTTATATGCAGTAACAAAAGTCATAATGGACTATGCATATCATAACTCCCAAAGGCATGGCAAGTTTTAAGTAACAAGCACCACAAAACATGCTCGATGGCATGGCAGATAAAGGTGTTCACGCTATCCTATTACAAGGTGCTTTAAACAGCCCAAATTGAATAATTGTTTTCAAGAGCAGAAGATTGCAACTGGTAAACCGGCCACCGGTTTAGGATTCCTCATCTGGACGGCTTGACGATTGAGGGTCATCTTGAGTGGGCGTATTCTCTTCATCCCTCCCCAGTTGCTAGAAATCAGGCGTTGACCAGTCCATTCCAGTTAAGGCTTGAAAAACGGCTTCTTCATGAATAAGGTTGGAAGGGTCAATATCAGGAGCGTAAGTATGCTTACGGATTGGCGGAACAAGTTCTTCTACATTATGAATCAGTGCGGGCTGTTTTTTCCATTCAGCATCATAAACTGGTTGAAAATGTGACAGATCTGTGTCCTCCACCAGTTTTCTTGCTATAGGCCGCATCTCCTTTGTCAGCCTTCAGAGATCGTCATTATTGAAGTCTGAACCATCTTCTTTCACACCAGGATAACCTTTGATGATAACTGCCGGTTCAAGATCCGGAATCCAGGCCTTGGCCCAGATTAGTGCGGTTAGTGCACCTGACCGTGCAGCTGATTTCTTCAGTTCGTCGATCTGGGCAGGCAGCATGACCAGCTTTTCGATAGTCTCTTTTATCAGCGATGGCGGGGGCTTGTTATAAGCTGCAGTGCAAATGGCTCGCTGCGATCCAGAAAACAGCTGTTCTATCTAAGTGTAGGCCGCTTTAAGCTTCATCCGCATGTCGGAGCCCAGATGAGTAATGCGGGTCCCTATCATGGTTAAACATCAGTAAACAAGTCATTCATAAGATATTACGAATTACAAAAACTTCATGAGAGAGTACTTACCAAACACAGCAGAAGTCATGGCATTAATCTGCCGCTTTAAGCCGGTCAGTTCTTCAACCACCGGCTTCGGGCTGCCTCTGCATCCTCGGCCTTCTTTGTTAAACCAGCCTTTTCCATCTTCGAGTCTGCACACTCTTTGTTAAAGGTCTCTTTCAGCCTTTCCGTGGCTGCTAAGGCATTTGTCAACTCCTCGTTGGCCTTGGAAGCCTCTGCTTGCTGAGATTTGACGTTCTCCTGAAGGTCAGCGGTTTGAGCATCCCTTTTACTCAGCTCGGCCTGCAAAGGCAAGATATATTGGCAATGAGATATGTCTATTTTTGAAGTACCAAGCGTATAACAAGTTATGCACTTTGTACTTGGGGGCTAATGCCTATTTGTTCTATCATCAAAATTTTATTTGCATGTCTCAAGTATAATGCAGGCATTATCCTTGACAGTTTGGGGCTAATGTAAATCTGTTCAAATGGATGCATGGATTAAAGACCCGGTTCACCTTGGAAAGATAAACCGGCCCTTGGGGAGTACACAGGCGAAAACTACAGGAATACAATAATCACGTCTGGTTTACTTCAAAAGATTAGTTGGTATATGGAGGATAGGTTTGCAAGAGTTAAGGTATTATAAAGTCCCGGTTTATGATTGCCATCATAAACCGGCCCTTGGGGGCTACTTGGGTTGATACTTGTACTTTGGATTTACGAAAGGAAAAGTGATGAAAATACCTCATAGCGCTCCTTCATCAAGTTCACCAAACCGGCTACATAATCACGGTTTGAGTGCAAACGGTTTAGAAAACCAGAGTGGAGTTCTTGAGCCCTGAGATGGGTGTAGCTTGATAAGTTGGTGCTCCATTTGCCTTTTTCCATGGCAGCACGCTCTTCCTTGGCACTATGTTTGGCCAAGATTACAAGATGGCCAGGAGAGGTGTGACCAATACCAGTAATGATAAGCTCGTCTTCTTTGTCTCCAGCAGCCTTTTCTGGAGTTGATGGAGTGTTAGTAGCTCTCACTGGACTAGAAGATCTGTCACCAGTCCGAATTGGATTGGCTGGTTCATCATTAGGCACAGCAGTATCAACTTCTGCTTGTTCATCAGTATTGTGATCTTGAGGGGGTGGTTCATCAAAGGTAGCTTCAGGATTTGGACCCTCCAGTTCAGCACTCTCCTCCGGTTCAGTAACCACCTGGTCTTCGGGCGGATTATTCACCCGAGCCTTTTTACTAGGTCTAGCTTTGGCTCTAAAGAGAACAAAATGCAAAGGTTAGCACATCATATAAAGTATGAAACATCAAAAGAAAGGGTTGAAGTACTTACCCAGCTATAGTTTTGAGAGGAGGGAGTTGGGTCGCTGTTGACTCGCCAGAGGAGAAGGATGTGTCACCTGATAATTCGAATCGAATGGATTAAGAGGTTGTCGGAAATAGCCTGCCTTGGGATAAGAAGTGTTAGAAGCAGGTGAGACCTCATATCGGCGTTTCCAAACCGGAGTGTCCGGTTAACCGGTAGAAGTAACCTTTTGGCCGCTGTGCCGGGTTGTGCGGCGAGCATCGTGCTGCTGCTTCTTCAAAATAAATGTTGGATCCAAGTGAGCAAGAGGTTGTGAAAATCTTACTTTCCGGACCGCTTGACGGATTTTTTGTGTTGGCAGAGAGTCTGAACCGGAGGAAAGGATAATTACCTCTACATTGTCAGCTTGGCTGCCCTCCACGTCCTCCTGATAAGTATCATTGTCAATGAGATGCATGAAAAGGGAACCAAAGTGAATCAAGTTCTACCTCAACTTCCGGTTCATCCGGGTCGTCGTCCAGTTCCATACTGATGCGTTCAGGTGCCTTCCACTTTGTGGTTTTCTTGATGGCTTTGGTTTTAGGGCCGGAAGTTTTGGCCGCTTTCTCTTGAGGTTTCCTCTTCCAAAAGGGATCATCACCCTGTTTAAAAGTAAAAAGAAGGGTATTCAAAGATTGTACAGTCTAAAGATATCAAGGGTAAAATGGAAGAACAATACTTGCGGCAGGCGGTTTGTTTTGCGTGTAGAAAGGGTCTAGTCCGGTTTGGCGACAGACAGCTTCCGATTCATTCAATATCTTCTTGATGGCCTCAATGACTTCTTCATCTGTTAGCTGAATATTGATATGACACTGGGAGTCTTCTACTTCACCAGTGTACTCGCACATTAAGCGGGAGCGGCAACTTAGCGGCAAGATACTCCAGGATATCCAGCAACGGACAAAGTCTACACCTATTAAACCGTTGGCTAAGAAGGCCCTCAGCTTGGTGAGTTGAGGTGCATACGGGGCCCATTCCTGGGCACTTAATCATTGTGGAAGAGGATGAGTATTGGCCAGCCGGTGGGCACAGTAACTCGGCAGAGTATTTTCATCTTCAGGGGAGGTGTCTTTACAGTAGAACCAAGTTTGATTCACTCTTTGGGGTGACTGTGCAGCTTGGCATGAGGAAATTCAACCTCTTTTCTTTTCTGAATAGAGACTCCACCAAGTTCAGTATTGGGTCCGTCTACAAATTCAGTGCGTTGGTTCAGATGGAAGATATCCCGGAACAACTCAATAGTTGGCTCTTCTTGTAGGTACACTTCACAGAAAACTTGAAAGTTGCATATATTGGATACCGAGTTGGGTCCAATATCTTGAGGGTGGAGTTGAAAGCTGGCAAGTACATCCCGGAAAAACTTTGCTCCGGGAGGTTTGAAACCACGGCCTATGTGATCAACAAGCACCACTACCTCACCTTGCTTGGGGGTGGGAGGATTTTTCGGTCCAGGAACTCGCCATGGGATTTCATTCTTCTTTGGTAAGGTTCCGATCTTGACCATTCCGTTCAGTTGCTCCTCGGTAACCCGGGAGGAAGCCCAGTTGTAGGAATAAAACTGCTTGGCCATTGCAAGTGAAAAGCTGGAAAGAAATGCCGGTTTACAAATCATTCATAGTGATGCATATGGTACAACAGGACAAAGGAATCCAAGTATATGAAATTGGTAAACCGGAGGCTGATACAATTATGAATGATAAAGCAATAAGGAGAGACAGAGGTATACACATACTATTAAACCAGAGTATAACAACGGAGATCAAGGGATTGCTGGTTTACAAGGGGACTAATTGTATATAATAGATTACTCTCTACAAGGGTAAACCGTCTATGTGATATAGAAGGTACAGATCTAAGGCAAGAATGACTAAGTAAGGAAAAACAGATTTCGCAAAGATCACATTAGCGTTTTGGATCTACCACATGTCAGAAAAGCAAAAAGATTTAGACCTAAAAAGGTTGGTCCCGAAGTGATTTGCAAAAGGTCCAGATCGGTTTTTATGCACATTAGGGTTTGTTTTGATAGTAAAGACAAGGAATGCTATAGCTACCACACGAAATACATCAATCTTATGGTTTTTCATCTATGGACTGAAGAGGAACAGGGACGAATAGTGCCGGAGCTTCGATGAACTTTGATGAACACTGAAGCCCTAGATAGATCTACAGAGGAGGAAAGGGGAAGACTTACAATGACTCTTGAAGCAGCGGAGATATGTCGCAACTCTCTGGTGCAATCAGGTCGATGCAGCGGCCAAAGGAGATGCAGAGGCGAAGCTCGGCGATGGCGGCGACGCTTGGGTGCAGGGGTGTCGCGAGGAGGAAGAAGAAGCGAAGAGACGGAGGGAAAAAAAGGAAATGACCCTTGGCCCTATTTATAAGGTAAAAGGGGGAGGTGACAGGCGCGAAAATCGAGGAGCCGGAATATTTGATACCTAACAAGAGCGGTCGCCTCGATTATCGAAGGCTCATTAACTAAAGGTGAGATATATAATTTTTTAAGTAACAAAGTGACATCATGGCGGTTTATCATGATCCTGGAGTATGACGTCACGACGGTTTACAAGATTAAGGTGAAGGTGCAAAGGAGGAATTTTTCTAAGTGTTGAAGATTGACATGAACAAGTTCAAACCAATCTGGAGCCTAATGTTGGGGATATTACTACTGGACGTAAACCGGCCAGGTGTAGCCGGATTAACTTTATGAAGATTAGAATCCCATGAACACGTAAGAATAATGGCGCTTTACGAAGGCCCAAGGCCCAAAGGTCAGTTAAGGCCTGTAGATGTAAACTGACCTTATTATGTAACTTGCATTGTAAGATAGGAAGGATAGAGACCGAGCCGGACACATTTATGATCCGGCCTCGGGACTCTGTAAACCGGCGGGCGTCAACCTATGTATATAAAGGGACGACCCGACAGCGGTTTAGGGACAACACACAACAACTCGAGAGCCACGCAAAGCGGATTCGCTCCCTGGTCATCGAAACCCTAGCAATACCAACACAACTAGACGTAGGCTTTTACATTCATCGAAGGGGCCGAACTAGTATAAAAACCGTCATGTCCCTTGTCCAGTTTAACCCCTTTAAGCTAACCCGTAGCGATGGCTCCACGACTAAGTCCTTTCACGAGGACATCTGCCGTGACAAAACCACGACAGTATGTGTGGGATCCAACAACCTAGTTGTTTATTCCTGGTAGCCTCTCTTACCGGGAAATGTCTCCTAGTGCTTCCACTGAGCCATGGTAGCTTGCTACTACTCCGGAACACTTAGGCTGGCTGGCATGTGTCCTTCTTCGTTCCGATGTCTGTCCCTTTAGGGAAATGTCACGCGTTGTCCCCTTGTCCTTGTAGCTTGTTACGACTTGGGTTCATAGGTTGATGACCGACACGTTCGTTGCTGGGTCATGTATGCTTGTCCCAGTAAGCTAGTGCCACTTTGGGTTTACGACTAGTCATGTCGGCCCGGGTTCTCTGTCATATGGATGCTAGCAACACTATCATATACGCGAGCCAAAAGGCGCAACGGTCCCGGGCTAGGTAAGGTGGCACCCGTGGGAATACCGTGCATGAGGCCGCAAAGTGATATGATGTGTTACATGCTAGATCGGTGTGACTTAGAATCCGGGTCCTGACAAATACACACACAAATTCATCCATATACGCTGCTGCAAAAAGCAGACAAAACACAACAACAGAAAAAGTCTTTTCATACATTATCTACCTTAGACAGCACACAATACACAACATGAACCCAAGTTCTTGTCCATACACATGCTTTTACACAGGAAAACCAATGCCAAATGACTGTTACTGCGTCTGCGACTGCGGCAGGGAAGTAAGCCCGAGATTTGCGATCACATCTCATAGGTTAGGTGACATGTCTTCATAATACAACATGTTCGAAGGATTGAACAACAGCTGGAACATGTACTCTGCATTCCAATCTTCAACAACAGGCTGGAAGAAAATTAAAAAAATGAAGACTAGTGATTAAAAAAAGGTTGTCATAAGAACAAAAAGTGAAAAAATAAAAAAAATAAAAAAAGTAACAAGAAAAGAAGAAACAAAGAAGGTATTACATCGGATTTGACAATTTTCTCGACAAGACGTTGGCCGTCATACAACTGCTTCACCCTCAGAGCTTAGATTCTGCACTCGTTTGTTCCCTGCGCTGGCACGACCGGGTAAGACGACTTCTCTGCCAATTTAACCCAGTCAGGGTGGTTCTTAGATTTATACAACTTTTCACCATAAATCGGCTTCAGCAGCTGATTCATCCTCCTCATCTGGCAAGAAAAGGCAGCACAAACTAAAATAACACACGTCATAGATCAATAATTATTCAGATGAGCCGAAAAATACAAAGTTCTTCTCAACGTCTAGACAGTCCCTCTTTTAAATGCACATGAGGTCATTTCCTTTTATCACCTTTTTTACACAGATTTTTTACACAGATTGGGGGTGTGTGAGAAAATGCAGTTCTATCACACATGTGTTGCAGTGCACTATATAAAAACAAGTGTGGTGCTATGTGTGCTAACATTGCATGCACAATTTATAAAAAATGCAGTAGGAGACACACAAAAATGCTTTGCACTTTGCTAGAAAAAATGAGATACCACTTCAGTACAATCTGAGTGGTAGTCAGTCCTGCGCCACTTTGTCATGACATCAGGATGGCCAGTGTACTTCCTTGTTTCATGGATATCAATTGTCTAGCGATGTTGGTTCATTGCGTATAAGGAATAATGACCATCCTTGGAGTGCGGCATCATAATCTGTCACATAAAAAAACAAAATGGAACATGAAAAGTCCATTCGACACGTAGCACTAGGACCATTGTTCCAAAAATAACAATAAAGATAAATGCAACAAGCCAGAAAATAAATGACGGAAAACAATGACCTTACTAGTTTTGCATCTAGCAGGTTTTCATCGCCGCTCACAAAAACCTTGGACTGCTTAACTACATCTTCTAAAACAAACGGGCTATGTACAACTGGCAACACATGGTATCCTTCATCATCTCTCTTCATAAAGGTTTCCATTTGCCGAACATATTGCATAGAAAAAGAACAAAAAATAGGACATGAAAAAAGAATAAAACATGCATGCATGCACAGACATGAAAAAATCAGTACAAGAATGAAAGCATACGTTTACCATGATAAATAAAAGGTGAAAGTAGCACACGTTCACTAGAACGATAAACTAAACCCAATTCAGGCTCTTGCTTCCAGTACTTGATGACAAAATCCATGAGATACGAGTCTATTAAAGCTCCTTTGCCAAATGTATTATAGATATAGTCAACATTGTAATTTTCGACATCACCAAAAGGACTATTCATCATAAAGAACGAATTCCTGCAGTAAACATACACAGATGGGATCAATAAAATTAAAATTAAAAACAAAACACACAAAAAGGATGAATGGCACACACATAAAACTTACTCGTGGTATTTGGTTACAAAATCTTTGCTGAGAACAAGATCCTTTATTTTCCTCGCCTCATCAATATATTTGAACCTCGGAGGCTTCAATTTCTCTATAGAACATCTCAACTTAAAAGCCCTCTCACCTACCCTCTTGTTCGAAAATACTTCAGCCTCATCCACAGGAGGACGATTAATTGCTGCACTCCTAGTCCTAGTGATGCGTAGGCACGACATAACAAAATCATCATCATCAACATCAAAAACATCGTGTGGAGAGCTAAGTCGAGAAACACTTCCACCATCAGGTCCAGACGCCACATCTATGTTCAAACCATCTCCAGCCAAAGAACCAGAATTATTCGGAGAGATTTCAATGGCACAATCCTCCATAGCCACCTCAGAACCCTGGGACTCAAACAGTGACGTACAACCTTCATGGAGCCCCCCATCAAAACCTAAAAACGTGTAGAAAAAACATGGAAACACCCAGCACAAAAATACAAAACCAAAAAGCATGTAATACATCTCATTAATATAAAAAATGCAGTTCACTAAAGAATAGAATGCAGCCCACTTGTCTATAACAATGCAGCTCACTTGCCCCAAAATAAATCCAGCTAACTTGTCTACAACAAATGCAGCTCACTAACATAACAAAAATATAGACATCCATTCTAAATCGCAGATTTAACTAAACACACTAGTAAAAAAGCGCTTAAGAAGTGGAAGCAAGCAGTAGATAAAAAATAAATAAGGGAGATAAAGAAGTTCACTAAAACAACCTTTATCTACAAAAATTAAAAGTGATGCTAAATCAAGGCAACACTTTCTCGATGTGAGCCAACTATAGAGCATGGCCTTTCTGATGTAGCCAATGTGCTCCACCCCAAACTGAGCAACTCAAGCACCATCCCAAATCTGAAAGAATTGAAACATATAGAATACACAATCATGCCTGCAATACAAGAATAAAAAACATCAGTTTCACAAAATGAAAAAAAAAACTTGAGCGGTATGGTGGAGAGGGGATGTACGGAACACACATATTTGGCTGCATTGGGACAATGACATGTTTCAACACAAATCCATCAAGTGTAGGAGGATTTAGCGGCTGATCAGAACTTGAGTACCTTCTTTCCATGCACGCTTGATATTTTTAACCATCCTCCTAAAAATCCTGACCGCATCCGGCTGCCAGGTTTATTGAGCAAGTTAAGAAATTCAAACCGCCTTTCTTTAACATTTAAGGCAACTACACAATAATTACCAACGCCGTCCCTCATCTCTGGCGGCTCAAATGTTGCAAACAGGACCAGTTGGAAGCATGGAAAATAAATAAAATTATTATAACATCGAAGAAACAGAATACTATAAAAACCAACACACAAAAATATGGTTTTCGACACATAAAAATGTTACTCACCATATCTTTTTTATCAACACGTTCCTCGGCTTTTGAAGAGAACATCATTTTAACACTCCTGCCTACAGTACCACCATGCCAAATACTTGTCTGCCAAAACAAAACCAAAAAAGAAATAGTGCTCAAGAAAACAGGTCGTCACATAAAATCAGAAAAGAAAATTAAAAAATAAAACAAAAATTTCTGCATTCTTACACAAATATGGTACGGGACAACCATCGTCAGAGATCCCTTGAACTTATCTACCAGCAAAGAAACCCCAAGATCTACAAGACCTGTGGTGAGCATCCCTTTATCCCAAAAAGATTGACCAACTTCGCCAATGGTAATATCAGCCATCTCAGTTTTAAAAGCAATCATGTCCCTGATTTTTTTATGAAAACTGAAACATAAGATACTAAAAAATAACAACAATGAAAAAGGGTAAAATACTGAAATTAGAAAATACATATGAACAATTTTTTTCTTGTAAAAATCCATGCTTCTTCTTGTTGTCCTTCCGAGCCCTCGTAACAACAATGTACAACTCATTGTATCTTTTAATATGAGCTGGATCAATGCTCGACGGTGTCACAACAGGAAGTTCGTCATCTGTAATAAAAAGATGAAGTTCACTTATCCAAAGAATGAAGTTCAAATATTAAGATAAGAAAATTCTGCTAGCTATTTTGAAAATCATCAACAAAAGGATCTAGTTTCACTTATCATTGAACATCTAATACAGCTACCATAGTAATTAAACAAAATGAATGAGAAAAACTTCAACTGCACTATTCGAAACAAAACTCTTGACTTCAGTGACAGAGTGTTCATCATGTTGTTCTTCAGAGCTAAGCAAAACATTTACTTGGCTAGGTTGCGACGAATCCATCACAACCTCACTGGACTACCCTTCTGTAGCAACATCAGCATTCTCTGGATTTACAACAGTCTGGTCAACTGCAACGTCCTTAGATACTTCAGCTACATGAGGCTCCATTATGGATACTTCAGGAACATCGTTGGCCGCCAGACAAACAGGAGAAGCAGCAACACTACCAGCAGGAACGACATTCTCCAATGGCTTTTCAATGACAAAATCAGAATCTTCATGCCGACTAGGGGAAATAGCATGATGGAATTCCTGAGCTACAGAAGGATCTGCACCGTCAAAGGCAACCGATGCATAAGCATCAACACTACCACCACAATCAACAACACACCCCCCTAGTTCAGATCAACATGAACTTCTACGTTTTCTTCTCCAGGTTGTGAAAAGTTTAAAAAAGAGACAATAACACAAATGAGCATGTGGATAATTAACACAACAACACATATGTCACTTATGTCAAAGATAGCAGACAACATACGCAGAACAACTGCAGTCCACATATGCAAAACAACTACAACCAACATATATGTAAAAAGAACTGTAGTTCACTTTGTCAAACACTGCAGTTCAGTTATGTTAAATACTGAAGCTTATTTATGTAAAAGACTATGGACCATGCATGTGAAAAAGAACTGCAGTTCACTTCTGCCAAAGACTGAAGCTCACACATGTAAAACTATTGCAGCTCACATATGTGAATGAAATGCATATGAGTGAACATAACAGCATACATCAAGTTTATAACAACAACAAAAAATTAGATTACAACCCACTAACAGAAAAAGTAATTCAAATATACCTCATCATCTACAACATCCGGAGGGGACGATGCTTCAGCCAAGACCTCATCCTTCCCAGAGCCATCGTAGGAATCTTTGTGCACATCACAAGCAGAAACTCCAGTCTACAGGCATAGAACAAACCAAAAACGAAAATAAGATGGTAACGACCAATAAAGTAAAAAAAACTTCAACTATGCACAAGCAGTACACACTTTACATCGTGAAGTACACAAAAAATACAATGAAAATGGAAAGCAAAAAATGCAAGTTCAAGAAGAGGGACGTATGGCAGAACAGACATGGCAGAAGTACTTGTACCTGACCAATTCCATCATCCCTAGATTGATGGACACCAGAAGATTCCACTCCAGCCTATCACAAAAAATAAAAATAATGAGGAGCAGTCCACATAATACACAAAAGAGGTTCAAAGGCACAAAAAACCTAGAACATACATTATTAGCACCGATGCCAGCATCCTAACGGTACATTTAATCCAAAAATTGCTCAGCATCCTTCTCATAACGACAACATTTTTCTTCCTATGAATGTCTCAACTGAGCATACGAAGACCGAATATTCATCACTGCAATCTTCAGGCTTTCAATCACGCCCAATCAAAATTGTGAGCAGCAGCAATATCTTCATCTCATGGGCCATGGCCAACAGGGAAAAACCCAGCATTTGTCCTCAACCCGTCAGCAGAGGTTGGCAAATCTTCATTCAACTTGAAAACCTTCAAAAGAAGCTCATCGATCTCCTCGTGTTTTTTGCTGCAAACAAATGTCTGTTTAGAAGAGCTTCTATTATCAAACATCTGATGAGCCGTGAAACCACGATTACGCAACACCTCATGATCACAGGCAGGAAGCTGACTACAGATAGGCTCATAAAACCTAGCATGAGTGCTAGGCCTCGCATCAAAGCTGCCACATACAACTTCAGCACGACGGTTGCACACAATATCACATGACGCCTTCCACTGTAAGAAAAAGACAAGAAGAAAAGAGAAGTACACATGTGAGTACTAGAAAGTTCAGATTTACAATGACTACACCTTTTTTAAAAAAAATCGGCTATTAAAAACTCAGATGCACTAACCGGCAGGTTCCCAAATTTGTATGTTTCCAAGTAAATCGTTCCCTTGACAAGCACATCCTCATAGTATAACTTCACCAGGTCCTTGGTCGTCATGTATGACACACATGGCGTCAACATGTGCATAACTGAAAATTTGCGAAGCTTCAAGCAATCAAGATACATAATCAAGGGGACAATGGCACAACCCTCTGCGCAATTCTGCTTACTGCCTTCTGTTTACCACCTCACCATAGATGCCTTCAACTCATCAACAACAAGCTGGCAAAAGTCCATCTGCGCCATAGCCACATAATCCATGTTCTGTACCATTGCAGCAACTCTACCCAAAGAAACTGCAGGCCCGGGGCACATCAAATTCTGGTAAAGTATCAGGAAGAACACCTTCATAGCAAGATCAATAATCACATGATCATCTTCCACCACCAACACCTTTAGATTCTCAAGCAAGTCCTTGACACCTATACTTTTTGAACAGTCAAAGCCAAGCTCATCCTTGAGGGTAGTCAATGAGTCATCATGGCCGCTGGCAGCAGGCGTGGGTGCAGTGTGATGTCCCATAGGTAAATAAAAAATGTGATGAACTGCATCACGATTGATTCGAAGGACCCTGCCATTCCCAAAGTCCATTATCATGGTGGTAGGGTCAATCACTCCCATCAGATAGCACATAAGAATGCGTGAAACATTTTTCTTTACTGTCAGTTCAAAGACAACACCGAATGCAGCATCCTGAACACGACTATAGTGTGCGTCTTTCAATAAAGCAGCAGCCTTGCAAACAGTGGGAAGCGACAAACGTATGGTCTTGTTAAATCGAGAATCATCTCCCTCGGCATGATCTTCAGTTGCGTTGCTCTTACTAGACTTCTTCCTCCGTGTAGAGGGGAATGCAGTCCACATTAGAAAGATTAGACATAAAAAAGAGATAGAGAAAACACAGATAGAATAACAAATGAAGGAAACAAATGCAGTCCACTTCAACAAACCTTTGGAACAACATACGCCTCCTTGCCAGAGTCAGCACCAACACCTTCATCGACATCATCACGGGCACGCTTGGGTAGACTCTTAGATGAACCACAGTCATTGCGTCTACTAGTATGAACATCCCTCACAAAATCAGTAAGCGCAAAATCATCATCGTCAGAGTCGGGACCTTCACTGACATGTAATCACTTCCGCTGAGGATCCCTTCCACTAGCTTCAGCAGTTCTCTTGCCAAGATTCTTGTTCATGCCAGCAACACATGGACTCCGCCGAGGAGTACCACCTTCCTCAGCAACAGAACTCAACCTCTTCTTCTACAAGGCAGGCTGCTTCACTTTGACAAATTTGGCACCCTTAGCACCATCTGCAGCTCTCCTATGCTTCTCCTTCTCCGCACACTCTTTTGAGTCACTTCCAAACCTCAACTTCTTCTTGCTTTGCTTCAATTTATGTGCACGAAGCTGTTCTGAGACCATCCACTCCTGTGTAACTTCCTCTGTACCATCAACAGAGTACGATTGTGTTTCTATCAAGACGGGATGTCTCTGGTCAAAGCTCACACCAACATCACCCTCTGCAAAATAATGGTCAATTAATTGAGTAACCTCATCAAACCTAGGCGCCCCAGCATGTAAAACAGACACCGCGTTAAAATGAAGTTTAACTATGGTCGTTAAAAAGTGCACAAAAAGAACAAATGCAGTACACTTAGACATATAAATGGAGCGCTCTAATCATAAGCTAAATAAAAATTAATGCATTATACAAAAAACTTGAATAAAACAACAATGCAGTTCACGCATACACATAGTGAAGTTCACATATACAAGTAAATGCAGTGCTGCATACACTAACTTCACGTTTGTTCCCAACAAAATGCTAGACTAGATACAACAAGGAAACGCCAATTTGTACAACATCAAGTAAGCAGCATACACAAAATAAAAAAAGCATTCACATACCAGAAGGAGGGGCCACACTTATGGGAGAAGATTCAATTGGAGAATTCACTTGATGTCCTCCCTCACCACCACGATCCTTACCACCAGGACAACGAGAGCCAATTGGTGTATCATTATGACCATTGCAATCACCTACTGGGTTAACAAAAACAGAAACAAAAATTACAAAACATCACATGAAAAATAATGCAAACAAATGTTGACAACTAATACAACATAAACAAAATATGCAGGATAAATTAGGAAACTAGATAAACATCAAACAAAATGAAGAAAGCCAAAAAGAAGCACTCCACATACCCTGAACTCCTCCTCCCACTCTGCTCGGCGAAGACATGGCGTTTGCCTGCAGCACAAGGACGACGTGACAAATATAAGCAACAAAATCGGTGAAATATGACGAAACCCTAGATCCACCTTGCTCTGCCTATAGAGCACACATGAGTATCGACTTCAAATCGAGATAAAATCACCTGCTTACGGAAAAACTACATAAGCAAAAACCACAACACCAACAACGAGAATCACAAAACTAGACGATGGGACAAACAAGACCGTGGCCAAGGGGAATGTACCACAAAAAAGGGGATGAACGATGGCGGGGGGGGGCAGGGGGCCGCGACTAGAATGGACGGGAAAGGGCTGCGGGAGCGCGGCGGGAAGGGCTGGCGGAGCGGACGACAACGCAGAATGCAGGAATAAGGACCTCTTGAGGGTGGCGGTTCTACGCGCGACGGCGGTTTTGCTCGAGGGAGAGATGCTTCAGGAGAGACTTCAAGAGAGGAGAGGGGATTCTTCTTGGTCTATCTCCCTGTCAGCGGAGCGGTGGGGTCGCCTAGGAGGGACACGTAGGAGGACCGCGTGCCAAAGGTTTACAAAAAAGGGGCCATCCCAATACGGCCTGGCTAAATAAGACGGACTACTTCAAAACGCACATGATGTAGTTTTCTATGAAGAATAATGAAATTCAGATAGTAAAAGAAAAAAATAATACATGCAGTTCGTAAAAAAAGTTAAATTAGAAAACAACACATGTGTTAAGATAACGCATCTGAAAAAAGTCTACCTTCAAATAAGTGCCACAACAAAAAAAGGGGGCCCAACCCCCCCACCTCCCGTGCGAGGGACTGCAGCAAGTACACGCAAAACACATGCAGTACGCAGCTCTAGAAAAATGCAGTGCATTTGGTTAGATGAAGCAGTACGGTATAATAAACAATTCAGTTTCGGTATACATTACACTTTTTTCAGCGGCTGCAACAAGGACACACAAAAAACGATGCAGTACACACCTATAGTCAAAATGCAGTTCTTTTTGATAGACGATGCAGTGCGGTCTGATAACTAGTGCAGTTCCTTGAACACATAGGATACATATAAACATGACAAATGCCCGTTCGCATAGAAAGTGGTGGTTAAAGAAATTACTGATCAAAAATAAAATAAAACCACGTTAAAAAACCACGTTCGCATACAACCACCCAATCCGAGCGGTTCCATCGCGACAAACACACGATCACAGACGCAACACCAACCCATGATCTGCACAACTGCATCATCAGCGAGATCGTGCAGTTCATCCAATGCGGCCATCCCACCCCGCGCCCTCCCCTTAAATTTAGATCCCTGCCAAAGGCCTTCTCATCCACAACAACACAAGTATCCATTGCGCTGCCACCAAATCGCTCCATCACATCGATCTCCACATAAAACACCAATCCCTGTTACCGGCGATGGCGTTCTCCGACGAGTACAGGGACGTGGAGGCCCACAACAACACCAAGTTTCACGTCATCCACACCAACAACAAGAAGTAGATGGCGATCTCCCTCGCGTAGTACGAGTGCCACCTCAAGCTACAACACCACAAGATCGTCGGGATTGATCTTGAGTACAACAACGAGCCTGAAGCGATGCAGAAACCCGCCCTCGTCTCACTCTCCGTCGACAAGACTTAGCCGGTGCTGCTCTTTCAACTGAGCACCGCCAACTTCGTCGGCATCCAGAAGGAGTGGTGGGTGCCCGAGGCAACCAAGGAGTTGGACCCCCTTAGAAACGTCTCCAGCATGCTCATCGTCGACTACTACAGCAAGATGAAGAAGAAGATCACCGACGATGAACACAGGCGCTGGGCCACCCTGCCTCTGTCCATGAGGCACATCAAGTACGTGGCAATGGATGCCTACGCAGCGTACGACATATGGAACTGCATCACCCTCACCCGGGACGGGCTTCGCCATGCAAAGCTAGAGAAGGGCGAGCAACCCAAGAAGCGCACCAGGAGCAGCGGGGGATGGGGATACTCTAACTGGTGAAGAAGCAGAAAGTGCCGGCCAACAACCAACAATGCTAGCGTCGTTTTAGAATTATCATCAAATTTGCTTTTTGTTGTTTGCTTATGTATCATTAGTTTGCTTGTGATCATTTGCTTTTGCTGAACTTAGTTTGTTTGTCATGCAGAATCGCTTGTAATGATGAACTTTGATTATGTTAGATTGCTTTTTGTTGAACTTAGTTTGCTGGTGATGAACTTGTCATACCGAATGCTTGTGATCGCTTGTTTTCTGTTGTTTGCTTATGTATCATTAGATTCTAGCAGTGCACAAAATGGAAGAAAGTGCAGTGTGCAAATAGGACGCATGCAGTGCAAAATGTGTATGAATGCAGTACAAAATCTATCGAATGCGGTGCACACATACCCAACAAAGTAGTGCACGCCTCTGCATTTGAAAAAAATATATAAGAGCAAAAAACACAAAAAGAAAATGCCACCTATATATGTAGTGCGGAATATGTGAACATGCAGTGCAGAAACATGAACAATGCAGTGCACGAATGACTTACTAAGCAGTACACGCCCATACATTTGAAAAAATACATAAGAGCAAAAGAACAAGAAAAGAAAATGTGACATGTATATGTAGAGCAGAATATGTGAACATGCAGTACAGAAACATGAACAATGCAGCGCGCGAATGATTTACTAAGCAGTACACGCCCATACATTTGAAAAAATATATATAAGAGCAAAAACACAAAAAGAAAATGCGACTTGTATATGTAGTGCGGAATATGTGAACATGTAGTACAGAAACATGAACAATGCAGTGCATGAATGATTTACTAAGCAATACACGCCCATACATTTGAAAAAAATATGCAAGACGAAAAATACAAAGAAAAAATTTAACCACCCAGGTGCAACCAGGCCCCAGCCAGTCTCGTAGTAGATCTGCGCCCATAGCAGGCAAGTCATTCTGAGCT
This sequence comes from Triticum aestivum, assembly GCF_018294505.1. NCBI lineage: Eukaryota > Viridiplantae > Streptophyta > Magnoliopsida > Poales > Poaceae > Triticum > Triticum aestivum. Next base: position 549,966,216 of record NC_057797.1, on the reverse strand, counting down.
GCGATGCATGGAGCTGGGCACACATGAGCCCACAGGTTAGAGAGCATAAAGAAGCGAGAGCCGTGTATAAGCACCCAAATAAGTAACCAGAGGAGTTCGATAAGGCTACCTCGCCAGTGCTTATAAACAGGTCGAGCGCGCCCTCCACGGGTTTAGCTGGGACTAAACATTAGGGCGCACACACAACGCGTCGGGAACCAGCCATACTGAAGGGCCGACTTGGGCCGAATACGTCTTCACTCCACAAAGACAGGCCCAACAGGCAAAAGAGAGGCTGCTGAAAACTAAAAAAATCCCACATACCACTCCGCAAACACAGGCCCAAAAACATGTTTCGCAGTTTGTTTTGAAACTACAATGCAGTTCGCTATATTCAAATAAGCAGTCATGTTGCTTCTCATATGCATTCGCGTACACTGAATCAGAATCAATCCACCACCTAACACCAATGACAACATTTATTACTTCCGTTGCTCAATTAGTTGCATAAAAACCTATCCATTCGTGCTCCAGACTGAGACAACTCATCCCCTCGTTCCTCTTTTTCTTCAAATCAAAGATCTACATCGAAACACACATGATGCAGTTCTCTATGAAGAATAATGAAATTTAGACAACAAAACAAAAAATAATACATGCAGTTCATAAAAATTCAAAAACAACGCGCGTGTTAAGATAACGCATCCGAAAAAAGTCTACCTTGAAATAAGTGCCACTACAAAAAAAGGGCCCCCCAACCCTCCACCTCCCGTGCCACAGACTGCAGCAAGTGCACGCAAAAACACGTTTAGTGCGCAGCTCTAGAAAAATGCAGTGCAATTGGTTAGATGAGGTAGTACAATATAATGAGCAATTCAGTTTCGGATTACCTACATGAATAAATACACGGTCTAGTCCATAGCGAAAAAGTCGTAAAATTGCGGAATACATTATACTTTTTAGGGGTTGTAGCAAGGACACACAAAAAATGGTGCAGTATGCATCTGTATTCAAAATGTAGTTCTTTTTGATAGACGATGCAGTGACAAATGCCCGTTCGCACAGAAAGTGTTGGTTAAATTTTTTTTACTGATCAAAAATAAAATAAAACCACATTAAAAAACACGTTCGCATAAAACCACCCAATCTGAGCGGTTCCATCGCCACAAACCCATGATCACAAACGCAATACCAACCCACGATCTGCACAACCGCATCGTCAGCGAGATCGTGCATTTCATCCGATGAGGCCATCCGACCCCGCGCCCTCCCTTAAATTCAGACCCCTGCCAAAGGCCTTCTCATCCACAACAACACAAGTATCAATTGCGGTGCCACCAAATCGCTCCATCACATCGATCTCCATAGAAAACAACAAGCCTTGATACCCGTGATGGCGTTCTCCAACGAGTACAAGGAAGTGGAGGCCCACGGCAACACCAAGGTGCATGTCATCCACACCAACGACAAGAAGCAGATGGAGATGTCCCTCGCGCAGTACAAGCGCCACCTCACGCTCTAGCGCCACAAGATTGTCAGGATTGATCTCGAGTACAACAACAAGCCTGAAGCGACGCAGAAACCCGCCCTCGTCCAACTCTCCGTCGGCAAGACTCATCCAGTGTTGCTCTTCCAATTGAGCGCCGCTGAAAGGTGCACCGTCTTCGACAACTTCCTCGCTGACCCCAGGTACACCTTTGCTGGCTTCTTCATCGACGGCGACAAAACCAGGCTATAGCGCGTCAATCTGGAGGTCGCCAACTTCGTCAACATCCAGAAGGAGTGGAGGGTGCCTGAGTGAGGGAGTCCTGGATTAGGGGGTCTCCGGACAGTCGGACTATCTCCATTGGCCGGACTGTTAGACTATGAAGATACAAGATTGAAGACTTTGTCTCGTGTCCGGATGGGACTCTACTTGGCGTGGAAGGCAAGCTAGGCAATATGGATATGGATATCTCCTCCTTTGTACCCGACCTTGTGTAACCCTAACCCTCTCCGGTGTCTATATAAACCGAAGGGTTTTACTCCGTAGGACAACAACCACAACATACAATCATACCATTGGCTACCTTCTAGGGTTTAGCCTCTCTGATCTCGTGGTAGATCTACTCTTGTACTACCCATATCATCAATATTAATCAAGCAGGACGTAGGGTTTTACCTCCATCGAGAGGGCCCGAACCTGGGTAAAACATCGTGTCCCCTGCCTCATGTTACCATCCGGCCTAGACGCACAGTTCGGGACCCCCTACCCGAGATCCGCCGGTTTTGACACTGACATTGGTGCTTTCACTGAGAGTTCCTTTGTGTCGTCGTCGTTAGGCTTGATGGCTCCTACTATCATCGATAGCGATGCGGTGCAGGTTAAGACTTTTCTCCCCAGATAGATCTTCGTATTCGGCGGCTTTGCACTGCGGGCTAATTCGCTTGGCCATCTGGAGCAGATTGAAAGCTACGCCGCTGGCCATCAAGTCAGATTTGGAAGTTTGAACTACACGACCGACATCTGTGGAGACTTGATCTTTGACAGATTCGAGCCACAGTCGGGCGCACCGCACTGTCACGATGGGTATGACCTAGCTATGCCGCCGAACAGTACCCTAGAGGCCGCAACCGCATCAGCTCCGATCCTTAGCTCGGAGCCAACTGCGCCAATCGAGGACGGGTGGCTAGACACCGCCTCAGGAGCTGCAGTCTCAACGGCGATCGAGCCGAACACCAGCCTAATCCTATGCGAAACCCGTGACTCCAAGGTATCGGATGCTTTTCCGGACTCCGAACCGTCCGCGCCCCTGCCAATCGAATCCAATTGGGCGCCACTCATGGAATTCACCGCCGTGGATATCTTTCAGCACTCGCCCTTCGGCGACATTCTGAATTCACTAAGGTCTCTCCTTTGTCAGGAGAGCCCTTGCCGGACTATGGCCAATAGGATTGGGATGCGGACAACGAAGAAATTCGACGCCCACCCACCACCCACTTCGTAGCCACTGTCGATGATTTAACCAACATGCTTGACTTCGACTCCGAAGACATCGACGGTATGGATGACGATGTAGGAGACGAACATGAACCAGCGCCTATAGGGCACTGGAAAGCCACCTCGTCATATGACATATACATGGTGGATACACCCAAAGAAGGCAATGGCGATGAGATAGCGAAGGATGACCCCTCCAAGAAGCAACCCAAGCGCCAACATCAGCGGCGCCGCTCTAGGTCCAGCCAAAGCAAAAGTGGTGATACCGGCACAAGAGATAATAACACTCCAGATAGTGCCAAAGACAGCAACATAACCCTCCAGGAAGATTCAGACCAGGAGGATGGAGGAGCCAGCTCTCCTGAGAGAGCGGCAGATGGAGAGGAGGAGGATGACAATTACATGCCCCCCTCCGAAGACGAGGCAAGCCTCGGCGACGATGAATTCGCCATACCAGAGGATCACGTCGAACAAGAGCGCTTCAAGTGCGGACTTATGGCCACGGCAAATAGCCTGAAGAAAAAGTAGCAGCAGCTTCAAGCTGATCAAGATCTGCTAGCTGACAGATGGACTGAAGTCCTCGCGGCCGAGGAATATAAACTTGAGCGCCCCTCCAAGAATTACCCAAAGTGCAGGTTACTACCCCGACTGGAGGAGGAAGCGTATGATACGGCTGATCGGCCACCTCGTGGCCGCGATAGAGAGGCATTCCAGCCAAATGCTCAGCCTCCACCCCGACGCCATTCAAATAAAAAGGCATGGGGAGATACGCCTAAAATGCGAGACATATTGGAGGACAAAGCAAAGCATGCAAGATCGATCTACGGATCACGAGGGCGCACTACTCTGTGAGACGATAAACGTCACGTCAGATACAGTAAAAGCAAATCCGGCCCGGCCGAACACAGCGTGCAAGACCCTTTTGAGCTGCGTCGCGATATAGCCCAATACAGAGGCGCCACACACCCCTTATGCTTCACAGATGAAGTAATGGAACATCAATTCCCACAAGGTTTCACACCTATAAATATTGAATCATACGACGGCACAACAGATCCCGCAGTATGGATCGAGGATTTCCTCCTCCACATCCACATGGCCCGCGGTGATGACTTACACGTCATCAAATACCTCCCACTAAAGCTCGAATGACCAGCGCGGCATTGGCTTAATAGCTTGCCAGCGGACTCCATTAGCTGTTGGGAAGATCTGGAAGCCGCATTCTTGGACAACTTTCAGGGCACTTATGTGCGACCACCAGACGCCAATGACTTGAGCCACATAATTCAGCAACCAGAAGAGTCGGCCAAGCAATTCTGGACTCGGTTCCTTAGAAAGAAAAATCAGATCGTCGATTGTCCGGATGCAGAGGCCTTAGCGGCTTTCAAACACAATATCCGAGACGAGTGGCTAGCCTGACACTTTGGTCAGGAAAAGCCGAAATCTATGGCAGCTCTCACGATGCTCATGACCCGCTTTTGTGCGGGAGAAGGCAGCTGGCTGGCTCGCAGTAATAACATCTCAAAGAACCATGGTACCCCGGATACCAAGGACGGCAATAGCAGGTCATGTCGCAACAAACATAAGCGCCGCATTAACAGCGAAAACACCGAGGATACGGCAGTCAATGCCGGATTCAAAGGCTCTAAACCCGGTCAGCGGAAAAAGCCATTCAAACAAAGTACGCTGGGTCCGTCCAGCTTGGACCGTATACTCGATCGCTCGTGTCAAATACACGGAACCCCAGACAAGCCAGCCAATCACACCAGCAGGGATTGTTGGGTGTTCAAGTAGGACGGCAAGTAAAATGCTGAAAACAAGGACAAGGGGCCGCATAGCGATGACGAGGAGGAGCCCCGGCAGCCGCACACCGGAGGGCAGAAGAGGTTTCCCCCGCAAGTGCGGACGGTGAACATGATATACACGACCCACATCCCCAAGAGGGAGCGGAAGCGTGCGCTCAGGGACGTATATGCGTTGGAGCCAGTCGCCCCAAAGTTCAACCCTTGGTCCTCCTGTCTGATCACCTTCGATCGCAGGGACCATCCCACTAGTATCCGTCATGGCGGATTCGCCACACTGGTCCTAGACCCAATCATTGACGGATTCCACCTCACTCGAGTCCTTATGGATGGCGGCAGCAGCCTGAACCTGGTTTATCAGGACACAGTGCACAAAATGGGTATAGACCCCTCAAGGATCAAACCCACAAAAATGACCTTTGAAGGCGTCATTCTAGGTGTGGATGCCCATTGCACAGGCTCAATTACACTGGAAGTGGTCTTCGGATCCCCAGATAATTTCCGAAGCGAAGAGTTAATCTTCGATATAGTCCCGTTCCGCAGTGGTTATCACGTGCTGCTCGGGCGAACCGCATTTGCTAGATTCAATGCGGTACCGCATTATGCATACCTCAAGCTCAAGATGCCAGGACCTCACGAAGTTATTACATTCAATGGAAACATAGAGCGCTCTCTCCGAACAGAGGAGCACACCGCAACCCTTGCAGCAGAAGCGCAAAGCAACCTCTCAAGGCAATCAACCAGTTCGGCGCTTCAAAGCCCGGACACCTTCAAGCGCGCTCGGGGCAATCGGCAAATAGACCGCCTGGCGTGACCTAAGCTCGCGTAGCAATACAGCGGCCACCCCAATCCCAGCCCAACGGCGAAACTCATGTCGTGCATACATAATTACGCATTAAAAATACCATGGGCACAGGTGGGGAGTGGGGCACAACTGCGACACGCCCCAAGACACGGCTTATACCGCACTAGGGGCTTCCTGTTTGGTTATTTTTCTTTTTTTTCAGGACCTTAATCTCGGGAAACACTGTCCGGCAACACTATTGTCAAACACATGATGCAGCAACCAAGGAGGCAGACAACTACGTCATACCACGGAATTCCTAGGTGGATTACAATAACGAGCGAAATATTCAATTTAATATCATTCCTCAGCTTACCCTTGGAAGGGACATAGTCCTACTCTTTGCTTATCGCACTATCTGTATCACTCTGCTTTAACGCAATTTTTTCGAATAAACAATGCATGACATTATGACTATTATTGCATTCTTGTTATATATATATATATGTGTGTTCACTAACGATGCCTTGCAACCGTACACTTTGGTACGGCCAATACACCAGGGGCTTACGTACCCCACAATTCGGTGTGAAAAGTCTGAACACTTTCACAAGTGCGGCACCCCGAACTTATAGCATTATATGCATCTGCTCCAAATCATGTCTTTGGTCAAATGTTGGGTTTGCCCGGCTCCTATGTTTTGGTACCTTACGTTTCGCTCTATCGGCTAAGGTAGCGCTAGGAGAACTACTGCGATTGTGCCCCGGTTCTGCTAGGTTTAGCACCTCCGTAGAGAAAGGTAAAACTGACTGTCATGATAAGGCGAGAGACTGGTCGCTGTTCAGTGAGGTTTTCAAGTCCCTAAAG